>NW_006792833.1:41826-43279 GCF_000442215.2 Lipotes vexillifer | reverse complement strand
TGCTGTTTATCTGGCCCAGTGCCCAAAAGGGCATAGCTAATTAACACAAACATGCATGTTAAAATTTCAAATTTCAAGAGCTCATATTAGATTCATTTCCTGTCTTTACCAGAGGCAATTATAATTTAATATTGAATAAAATTTGTGAATTTATTTGTAAATTTGTAAAATAAAAATTTTAATTTGTAAACTGTAGAGTAGAAAGTGATTTGTAATCCTGTTTATAAGTACAGAAAACTTAATGCTGTGGGAGTTATGGAAGCATTTTGGGGAAAAATGCTTTCAGGAGAGCTTCTTATGTTTTTTTTTTTTTTTCAGTTTAATTTTATTTTTTTATGCAGCAGGTTCTTATTAGTTACCTATTTTATACCTATTAATCAATCCCAATCTCCCAATTCATCCCACCACCACCACCCCTTCTTAAATCACAGAAAATAGAAAAATTCTTGCTTAACCTTCTGCCCCAGGGGTCTTGAGAAAATCATTTGGAATGATAAGTGAAAGGGCTCATATTATGAAGCTCAGTTTAGTTAAGCATTGCTCTTAGCCAGATTGGGATACAGACATGGAAATATAAAGTGTAATAAGGTATATTTGAAGCAATTCATTATATTTCAAATCATTTTGCCTCCTAACATAGAAACATCTATATTATAGTAAATTGTCATTTCTGTTTTAGTTCTCACTTTTCCCCAAATTATTGCAGTGACAACACTTACCAAGTATTCTATTTGCTCACCATATTTTCTCCTTCTCCTTGTAGTTAGGCAAAGTCATGTTCCTTATTCTGGCTAATGAGCTCTGAATGATGATATATGTCACTTGCAGAGGGACACAGTGAAAAGTACACATTTAGTTCTCACTTTGTCTTTCCCTGTTGCAGCAACCGAGGTAGTCCACATGGTCTTGATGTTGCATGCATGTTGGTAGAATTGCTGTCAACCTGGATCCCTGGGCATCTTAAAAACAGAGCCCCCTGCTATAGAGCTCTGTAGATTGCTTGTCACTGAAGGATGGCCTGCTTGACCCTGACTAAGGCATAGTTCAACTCTTAAAACGTAAAATCTTAACTTTTTAGAGACAGGCTAAATTGTAAAGATCCTCCTTCGTTGGAAAAGAGATCAATTCCATTGTTAATTTACTAAGCACTGATAATAACATTATATTTATTTAATTATATAACAAAGCGCAAAAGTACCAAGTTTGGCTACAATCAGCAAAAGTTATGGCTTTGAATTCTAAGTTCTAAAGTCTGCTGATTAGTGTATGCAGAACTTTTCACTTGCCAAATCTGTAAATTGCAGTTTTATGCAAATAAGTGCTTGGACAATCTTCAGAGTAGTAGAGATTTACTTAAAAGCTGACTATTTATCATCTTAAAGTATAATAAAATCTTAATCAGAATCTCCGGGATAGAGTATTCTAGTTGAATTAAATGTATGTTAGCTACACT
>NW_006792833.1:37465-41816 GCF_000442215.2 Lipotes vexillifer | reverse complement strand
ACTCTTTCCTCAGAAAGCATAGTGTATACAATGGCATTTGATCTCTCTTTGAAGTTTTTTAACCATGGGAAAAGAAAAATTAAAGACTGTTCTTCACTTTGCAAGGTCTGTTTTGTTTATTCAAACCAACCACAATTATTCAGTCAGGGGTACAAGGATAGGGTCAAGGAAAGCATGGGTAAAACAATTACAAAAAAAGTGAGGTTGTGATCTTTGGGAACATGGTTTGATGGAATTTAGTTGCACACTATACAGGTTTAAGCATAATTATAATCTACACTACTATAACAAGTTAAGGAATACTAAAGTTGTATGTTGGGCCTCTACAGAGAGATGGTTCTGTGAAATATAATGTCAAAGCTCAGATGGGAGCCTAAAAGACAGAATTTGTAGGAATACAGGTATATTAAAAACTGTCATAGAATGGAAGTTTATTATGAAACTATTTTTATTTTTAATAAATCTTCAAAAACCAGACCTTGTAGTAATGCTCCTTTGCATTCAAGAGTCCTGGACTCTGAATAGGACACACTCCTGCCCTGGCAACTAATGTATTTTGACACATATTTTATCACGACTTTTTACCCTATTATCATATAAATTCATATCCAAAGATATACCACCTACTAGAACAAATCCATGTCTATTATATTTGCTTAATTTATTTTGTGGGCTACCTAGGTGATTTATACTTATACATGATTAATGTTATTAGTGAGAATTTTAACCTAGTTCATTGAAAAGTTTGGTGAATTGAGTAAATATTCACAAGGTTTGTTACAAAATAACCTGTAATATTGACCCTTTTAATTGCTGTTAGGTCTAGATTTGATCATTGTAACCCTGTATAAGAGCATATTCTCTTAAGCTGAAGAACATACACAATTTTTTTATATTTATAAAACTGGGAAAGTTTAGTTTTCATTATATATCACATAGGATTTCTAGAACTTTTTCAAATACCTCTAAATTTTATTTTATTGATGGAAAAAGAGAAAGCAAAATATTTGGATTACTTTCTTGAAACAAATTGAATTTTCCTTTTCTTATACTCTAACTTATCAATTTACATACATATATATGAGAAATATTGATTGGGCCTTTGGCAAAATATAGAACAGACATTTTTAAATATCTGTATTTTCCTTTCTACTTATTTTCTGTAGAAAGTATTATTATTATTAATTTGCTGTATGCAGGCCTCTCACTGTTGTGGCCTCTCCTGTTGTGGAGCACAGGCTCCGGACGCGCAGGCTCAGCGGCCATGGCTCACGGGCCCAGCCGCTCTGCGGCATGTGGGATCTTCCCAGACCGGGGCACGAACCCGTGTCCCCTGCATCGGCAGGCTGACGCTCAACCACTGCGCCACCAGGGAAACCCCAATAGAAATTATTTTTAAAGTATTGCTGTTGACTCACTTTCTGTTGAGATTGTGTTAATCATAATACCCGATCATAAAACATACATAAAACTCACTTTCAATGTGGTTGTTATAGTACTGTTAGAAAAATGGCATTAGATATAGTTGAAATATGTTTCCTTTATGATAGAGGATATAGAAACACATTTGTAACACTGAGCTACATAAAAAAGATAAGATAAAGTGCTCCCAGATGGGAATAACAACTTCCTAAGCATCCACATTTCCCCTGAATGCACAACCACCATCAATACCATGTATGTGGACTGGGGGTTACAGTAGGAATGATAGTAAATTCACATCTTCTCTTTATCAGGTATCTTTATACCCTCCTAACTCCTCCTGACTGATGGCGGAATTCTGGCTTTGGGCTCACCATGCATAAATAACTTGAACAAAACAACCCAGCACTCTTCTCATAAGACTGAGTGACTTACAAGCTAATTTTCCTCTGTATAATTCCCTAAGAAAATAAACTTTAATCCTACTTGAAACAACTTACAAGTTCAAAATAAAATAACCAAAAAAATAGTTTTGCCAAAGTATGCTTGTAATGTGATTCATTTGGCACACTGTTACCTTTCTCTGTGTGCACACACAAAACCACAAATTCTGTCAAAGAATTCTGAGCATACATGCATGTGAATCACACAAACATTTGTTTCCTTTGAAACACAGTATTGTCCATACACAAATCATACATTACGAAGTATCAAAGAATGAAACCACCTCCACAAATTTTAAATGACTAAATTTTGATTTTAAAATTTTAGAATATCATGTTCATAGTTCAAGTGCTATGCATAATGTAATATTTTACAATTGTAATGTTGAGAAGTGAAAACAAACTTGTTCCATTTGAAATTGAAGAAAAGTAACCATTTACCTTCCTTTTATTTATATAGTTATTTTAACAATATCAAATTCAGAATGACAAAGCTCACAAATCAATCAGAAAATGACATAAAATTCAAAAGGATTAAGCCCATAAAAATCTAAAACATCCTTCCTATTCTCATAGATATTGTCCATTTTCTTTCATCACATCATATATTGACTGGATCTGTAGTGAGCAATGCTTATATTTTGACATTAAAAATTTAATAACAAAGGTAATATTTTAGTAAATATTTAAAATTACAAATAGAGCACCTGTCCAAAGTATTTTTTATAAGTCATATTTCATTATACTATCAGTAGATTATCATAAGGAAAATTATTATGTCAAAATGAAGTGTCATGTGCACTTGACCAAAATTAGGTTATTAGTTTTGTTTTCAGAAGAATAACTTGGTATTAGATAATCACATAGGACACAGAAAGGCTTTATTTTCTTATTTTAAAGTAGGTGTTATCCTATAGTTTTTTGCTGATAATGAAATATGATAGGTTTTGTATGCAGTGCTTGAGGTGCCGATACATGTCTAAAGAAATAAGTATAAAAGCATTATTATCATAGTCTTTCAAAAATAACAAAATTCACTGAGCATTATAAAGCTTCCTTAAACAAAACTATGACATAACTGTAACTATCTCTCCATCAGTGGGAACCATGACCTGCTGCCATTTATCCAATCAGATACATTGCAGAGGTAATGGTAGTCTTGAATCATTTTACTAGCTTTCAAGCAGTACTCATGAGAAGAATAATATGGAATCAAGAATTGCTGAAAAATGTCTCTTTTCTTCTCCAACCATTCATCTCTGTAGGCAGGCATCAATATCTATTACATTATCAGTGTGAGTGCTTGGTACAGGTACAGTTGGATGCCTGATTTCCATTCTTTCCTCAACTTACCTCAGTTCCAAAGTTCATCAACTCTGGGGAAGTACAGTTACTTCCCACCGAGCACTCTTTCAGTCCTTCATCTGACTTGAATTTCTGCCATAAAAGCATAGTCATTATTCAGTGAATTAAGGCATGCCTGTGAGCAACCTATTCTCATTATGGCTAGTAGATTTTCATTTTAAGAGGAAGACAAGCAATGCCTTTAGGTTCTCACTCCATGAAATTTCTTCTCACCATGGGTGATTATGATTGAGCTGCCATTATACATCTCTGATCACATTTGTATTCATCTTGTGTTATTTTGTCTTTTATAAAGAATAATCTAAATAGAAGACTTTCTTTATAATCCATACTTACAAATCAATTTGCATTATATTCATTAAAATACTATAGCATTACTGAAGCAAACCAAATAGATGTATATAGCAATTGACTATGCTGCTTTCAATATACTTAAAACCTCTCAACAGAAAATAATTTTGGAGGTAAAGGTTATTTTCCTTGATACTGAATTGTAAGCATAGTATATTACAGTTTCTAGTAAAAATAGCACAAATGTACAATTTTCTAATATTTGCTTCTTTCTCAATTATTACTTAGTGACAGTATATGGTTAAGTAACCTAAAATCATAATCATAATTATCCCTTTATAAGTTACAAAAATTAAGAATAAGAATATTAACCTGGATTATTTTTTTTATTTTTGCTTTTCCTTGTTCTGGACAAAATCAAAATGATTATATTTAAAGAATTCTAATCCATCATCTATTCCTCATCTGAAAATTTAAAATCACTCTAAAACTGAACATATCTATTTCATGATTTCTAAGGCATTTACAAAGCAGCATGTATTAGATTTATTCTTTTTAAATTTATATTTATTTTATAAATGTTTTATTTATATTTTAGGTAAACAAAAGGACAAGCTAAACTTAAAACAAGCGTAAGTATGGGGCTTCCCTGGTGGCGCAGTGGTTGAGAGTCCGCCTGCCGATGTAGGGGACACGGGTTCGTGCCCTGGTCTGGGAAGATCCCACATGCCACGGAACCGCTAGGCCCGTGAGCCGTGGCCGCTGAGCCTGCGCGTTTGGAGCCTGTGCTCCGCAACGGGAGAGGCCACAACAGTGAGAGGCCCACGTAC
>NW_006792833.1:29464-37455 GCF_000442215.2 Lipotes vexillifer | reverse complement strand
AAAAAAAAAAAAAAAAAAAAAAAAAAAAAAAGCATAAGTAAAACTAATTATAATCAATTAATTGGCACTTGATAAATAAAATTCTGTCTATACTGAAAGCAAAGAAGTGGTCCAGGCACATAGTAGGTGCTTACTACATATTTGGTACATTTGTATTATATTAATCATATTATACTTATTTCATACAAATGATAACCATTAGATATATAACAATGTTGTAAAGTCATGGCTGTTGTTTTTTACACAGAAGGAGACACTCCATCTACATTTATACCCAATGAATTTATATATTTCCCACATGGATCTTTTCTTTAGTCTTCCTATTGAAAGGCTGCCTTTTTTGAGCTCTTTCTCTAAAGCAACACTGACATTCTGCCAGAGAATAAGATGAAAGAATTTGTTAGAGAATACTGGTTTTAGAGATAAAAAAGTTAAGAGATCAAGGAAAAACAATCTACTTGCTATATATAAGAAACTTTCAGGGGCAGGTGCACATTGCAATATTAGAAACTATAGACAACATTGCATATGTTACAAATGTTACAGGTTTGCAAACATATGTCAAGATGTTGCAGAATTTGAGTGATTACATCTCCTGCTCTGTATATCAGAGGGGCCCTTCTCCTACGTCTTTTCTCCCAGTGATTTGACCTCTCTTGTTACCTCTATTCAATTATATTTTCTAGTTTTCCAGTCATAGGTTATTTAAATCTTTTATGTTTGGATGAATCCCTGCTGAATTCTAACTCTATTGCAATGACTTAATCCATAGACCACTCCATACCCTTTACCATCCTACCTCTGAGATCTGCCTACATCCACTATCCATTAATCCAGGTGTTCTTGCCTGCAAAACTCAAGTTGAGTCTCTCACCAGGAAGCTGGAGTACCTTCTATTATGTCAGATAATGTATTCTTCTGAATATAGAATAGTTGCCAGAGTGTAATCTCTAATGACCGAACATCTATTTCTTCAAGATATCAACAAAAATTCTAGTTATTTTAGCTTTTCTTATGGATTTCATTCATCCATCCGCTATTTACTCATTCATTATTCAAAAAGTTACTAAACTATCCATTATATCATAGAAATAACTTCTATAAACTTATGTGTACATTAATGAATAATATAGTTAGGGTGTCAGTCTTTATGGTTTTTACAATTTAGAGTGGCACACAGATAATACAGACTAAGTAAGAGTACACTGGCTTTAAGAAAATGTATGCTCTCATTTTCAAGTTTCCTTTGCTATTTAGGTCATAAAGAAAATGATTTTAACATTTTCAAGGGAAGTAAACCTAGGTTCACCATTTGGATTTCTGACAACTGGAATCCCTTAACCAATTTTTTTTTTTTTTTTGTCAGTACGCGGGCCTCTCACTGTTGTGGCCTCTCCCATTGCGGAGCACAGGCTCCAGATGTGCAGGCCCAGCGGCCATTGGCTCACGGGCCCAGCCGCTCCGCAGCATGTGGGATCTTCCCGGACCGGGGCACGAACCCATGTCCCCTGCATCGGCAGGTGGACTCTCAACCACTGCGCCACCAGGGAAGCCCCTCCCCTTAACCAATTTAATGAGATTATTTCTCCTCCTGTTTTGGATAACTAAATAAGACAAAATACTAGTATGTACTCTTTATCCATTAACACACTTATGTATTAACACTTAATTCAATAACTATCACATTTCTACTTCAGGCCAGACACTATTTTAAGGGCTGGTGATAAAATGTGAATACAGAATGTCCCATAACCCTTGTCTTCATGGAGTTTAAAATTCTTAAAAACCAAATGAAACTGGTGATTTTAAACCACATTGTATTAAGTAGACTATATTAATTAAGTAACTTTCTCTGTAAACCTGAATGAATTAGTGGTAGGACTTCTGACACTCTAAAGTCAGAATGAAATAGAACATTTGTCATCCCAGTGAAACATTTTTCTAGCTACAGATTCTTTATGTAAAATGGTAATTTTCTCAGTAAATAGATTTCTAAACAGACTTGCTGAATGTTAGATACCTGAGTTGATGGTTTCAAAATATTTATTCATGGGAATCTTCCTGTGAAATCACAACACAAAGGAGACTAACAATTCTGCCTATTTAAGTAGCGGAAACAGTTCTTTGGAGTCATATAACAAGAATGAATCCTTGCTGGAGAGGAAGTCTTGTATTCAAACAGACTTTTGGGATAATGAGTTAGATGCTAGAATACACTGAGTAGCTTTAAAAATCATCTGTAGACATTTAACAGACTTTTATCCTTTTTAGATTTGCCTTAAATTTGTTTTTTTATATTTTAAACTTATTGCTTCAGTCAAAATAACAACAGAACTGTAGTTAACCGGTTATAAAAACAAAAAGTCTTTGAGGTATTTTTAATTGGCATTTTTGGAATGCCTAAAACACTTCTATATGGTATATTTGAGGCTTAAGAGAAAAGATGAAGCCCATTTCTTTTTTTCCTTTTTGTGACAGAGACTGTTCTTTCTTCCCCAATATTTCTTCTCCCATTCTCTATTTAAAGCATCCTGTCAATATTTACTAGGCACATGACCACCCAAAATAAAAACTAAATTTCCCATTCTCCTTTGCCCCAAGCTTGTCCTTGTGATAATCTTGATCCAAAGGTGATCTTTTAAATTATTGAAAAGTGTCTTTAAACTGAGGGGAATTCTCTCCCCTTTTTCTTGAATCTTCTGGAAGTTTGTAAAGCAGATTCAGCCATATTTGATTAGAATGCATAAGTTTTCTTATTGAACAAGATAGAAAATACAATAGAAGAGGCATTTGTCCCTGATGGTCAAAGAAGTCTAGGTTAACCCTGAATTGCCCATATGTATGTGAGAGAGAAAAACTTTGATCTTTTTGAATTCACAGTTATTTGGGCTTTACTGTTGCCCTCAGCCTGACCTAATTGCCATGAAAACACCTCTCCATACTAGGAATTATGGCACATATTTATCACTCAATTCATATTGAATTAATTAATTTTCTTGAGCTTTGGGAGAAATAAAGTAAAAGTATAACATCATTGCTGTGAGTTGGGTTCTCCAGAATCAAACCTCAGATGAGGATTCTTTGTGCAAGTGATTTATTAAGAATTTGGTTCCAGGAAAAAAATTGTGCGTGGAAGAAACAGGTCAAGAGAAGAAGAAACCAAGAATGTGTTTGGCTCTAGACAGTTCCAAGCTTCAGTGTGATCATGCAGCAGAGCAGTGTGATAAATGATGCCTCAGAATTTGGTCCCAATCCAGGCAAAAGAGCTGGGCTTTCCTACTCCACCAGTGCTTAGTCATTGGGGACTGCTTGTGTGGACTAAATTCCCAGGTGTTTCTAAACCTCTGTTCTTGTGGGTAATGACTCCAGTAGTACAAGGGCAGTTGTGGAAAAAAAGTCCAGATGCCAGACTTTAGAAGTGAGTACAACAAAGCTTGATAAATCATTGCTCAGAAGTACTGAGAAGGATCTGTGATACAATTAAATTAGAGAAACATAGTACAGAAATCATTTCACTAAACATAATTGTAATTTTTTTGGTTTGACCTAATTAAGATAAATTAACAAATTATTCATAGAGAACAATACAAGTATAAAAGCAACATGTACATAAATCTTTAAAAATATATTAGAAATCTTCACATTTCAAAAGACTACATTTGGTATTTATCTAGATCAAAGAGGCAACTGCTCTCATGGATTTGTTTCAAGAATGGCAAGATAAATCAAACATCTACAATATAACCCATTATTTGCTTTGCCATTTTGACTTAGTTTTGCCAATTGCCATTCAAACATTACCCATTTTTTTCCCAGAAAAGTCAAAAGCAGCTATACAAATGTAAATATTTTTGAAGAATGTAAGCTATTTAATTAATTGAATTTATTAGCAAAACTAAATATGCCCCTTTCGGTAATGAATTGTCCAAAGTGTACCAAGAAAATGGACAAACTCATAGAACTGTGAATAATCATGAAATTGTATTCAGTGAAATAAGAGTCTTGATACATCTAGGTCTAAACATGGATCACTGAAGAAAGTTACCAAATGAAAAGGTAGTCTATAATAGTAACATGAAAAAAACAGAAATATATTCAAATTAAAAATGTTTAGTTATGCCTGATCCTTACATATAAATGTATAAAATATATTTTTACAGAAAGACATAACAGTCTCATTCTGTATTTTTTCCTTTCAAGAAGAAAAAATCCTAAAACAAGAATTCTAAGACACGAGAGTACAAAATCATCTTACTAGCACTACAAATTCAATATCTATTTCATTCACATTTTATGTATTCATGTTAAAATTAGCTGCAATTGCAATGATTCATTTGAATTTACTGACATTAAAGTTCTATAAAAATATTAAAATGTCAAGGGATATAACAAAAGTGTAACAGAACTTAGAATTCAGAATTGTTTTCCACTTTACCTAGAATCACTCTTAAAACAGCAAAAATTTTCTTCTGAGTTTTGTTTCCATAGGTATTTTGACTCAGAGTCTTTAAAAAAAAGTTAACAATTGACTGATCTTCTGGAATGATTTAGATATTTGTCTGCATTTTAAATGACAGATGTTCCTTACATCAGATGGATGATGATTGAGTCAAGCCATATTTCTCCATGAAAATCATAATTCTGAAATAATGTTCATTATACTTCAGAGGAAAAGCCTCAAGACAGAAGGAAATCACTTAATACTTTAAAACATAAACATAATTTTAATCTTTATTAATTTAATCTTTCAAGTTATCCCTCACTTAGAAGTACCAAATGAAGTCAATATAAGTTAATGAAAAATGGTGGAGATTTGATGTAACAGATTTGAGTCAAAACACAGCACTCTGCACCTGGGGAAAGGTTTTTACTCCTCTGAGCATCAGTTACCATATTTGTTTGAAAGAGAGAGAAGGAGAGAGAGAGAGGGAGGGAGAGAGAGAACCTTTAAATCAACTGTTTTTGAAGGTTATATGAGATAATGAATATAATGACCTGTAATAAATGTAGAGTAAGTAGCAAAAGGCTTTAAAAAGTACATAATAGATTATAATGTTTGGACATTTGCCTACTCTTGCTATTAATTGCTGGAATAGGATTTAAATGTTTTATTGAAACAAGGCAAAAAGCCAACAGTTCTCAAATGACTTTCTTTTCAGTCTTAGTATTTGGCAATAACCCAAATCTAACACCTTGAAATCCTTACTTCTTGATGATTGAGATTTAAAGTGTTACAGTAAGAATGAATTAGTTGATGGCAAGATTATGTCATCAAAAACACAGAAATATCACAGAAGTATCTTATCTCCCATCTCTTCATATCTGGATGAGATTTTGATTCAATTCAAGATTATAATACAAAATACAATATCAAGATAAAGTGAACATATCTTTAATTTATATTCTGTTGATTCCTATTTCTTCTTTTATCAACAAAAGTTATATTTGAATTATCAAATGAAAAAATATAAAAACTGGAACAAAATAGTCCAGTTTTTGGAATAACTCCAAATTTTTGTTCAACTTATTTTTTTCTTTCAATTGAACCATATTCTAGGAGAGAGAAAATTAAGAGGGGAAGAAAAGGAAAATATTGATAAGTAATTCAAAGTGCCTGTACTGTCCTTGAAGTCTTTTTGTTGAAAAGGCCCATTTTAAACACCCATATTACAAGAAGAACCATCTTTATGAAAATGCCTTATAACAAGCATTCTGATTTAGGAATACATTTTTCTGTGTGGCACAAATTCAGTTTTCCTTTACAAATTGTTTTACTTTTTTTTTCCCTTTAGTGTTATGTCACTTGTTATCCTAAGAGCATCATAAAAACTATGCTTTTCATTGAGTTAAGTCTTCCTTGGTGTTACATTTCCTTGAATAAAACTCTGCAGGTATTTACTATAAGATACAATACATTTGAAGGACTTTTATCATGTCCAGATTAGAGGTTTCTTATCTATGAAGATTAAATATGTATAAATCATCCAAATGTTTGTATGATTTATCTGTTCTCCATATGATTATTATTTCAAATGCCTCCAATTCTGCACTCAATGCAGTTTCATATAATGTAATATATGTAATATCATGAGATAGACAATATATATAAAGTTTTTTAAATCAACATGACTTGTTGCTAATTTTTTTCAAAGCATGTTTTAATTCATCTTACATTTACATATGCCCAAAGATGAATTCATCAAACTATATGCAAATATTTTCAAATCATCTTATTTAAAAATTTGTTTAATAATTTAAATGTCTAACTGCTGTTTCAAGGTATGCTTTTCAATTCACAATACTTTTTTGTTGTTGCAGTCATTCCATTATAAAGGAATCTATTTTTTTCTGCTCAAACATCATTCTTCTCTGTATTTTACCTGCCACATCCTCAGGAAATCCTTCCTATTTCAAATATATTCTCTCTACCACATATGTGGTATTTTTCATCTGAATGATGATTTCCTCACTTAGCAGGAGTGACTTGCTGATTGTAACTTTTCTATAATGCTAAATAAATTCCTGATTTTGTTGTAACTGGGCATATAGCTTCTGTTGCCCAATGACTTGATGACCATTGTTCCCTTGTGAACATATAGATGATTCTGAATGGGATGTCACAGAAAATGTGGTTTATTACCATTAAAAACAGTGATTTCACTTTGAGGACATTAATGACTGGTTTAAGGATATCATAGTCATCACAAACCCACTGATGAGTGTTACATATCGCCGATACAATAGTATTAGTTCAGGGACATTGACCTTTAGTTGACTTTTTGATTTTGACAAGTTTTAAATTGTCAAATAAAGCGAAGGGGGGAAAATGTGCCTGTTTCCAGAAGGCTTAAAATTAAACAATGAATAATTTATCCAATACTCTGGACTACTTAAACCTGTAATGGATGTTGGGTTTATGCCAGTAGGAGGAATGTAGAGAGATTTGAAACCAGTCCCTCTCCATTTGGATTTACTAACATCTCCAGTGCTTCAAATTCTGCGCCTAGCACCTCAGCAGATAAAGTGAAGAACCAGACTTTCATCACAGAACTTACAGGGAAATAGACAAAAAAGCAATCACAATATAATGAAAATAAAGGGCTTTGGTTGGAGAAGGGCTGTGTACTAACCCTAGTAAATGTTAGGGTTACTACACCAGATTAGGTTATTAAAAATTTTTAGCCTGATATCTGGCATATTAAGTAGATTATACACATTAATTTCCACTCATTTTATGGGGCTTTTCTAACCACCACATTTTTATGGGCCATGGGGAAAAGTGAGCTGTCTCACTCTAATTTTTCTTTGATGGAGGAGCAGATTACCTGTCACTCAACTATAAAAATAAATAACTGACTTGAGTATATGTTTGATGGTTGCCCTAAAACTGACTTGCCTGAAAGTGCTAACTAGCCACAGCACTTGAACTTCCTCTCTTACATGTTTCATTGGGTCAAATAACACTTGCCTCAGACAGGGGGTCATCATGGCTAAGACGTGCCATTTGAAATAAAAGCTAGGAATCCTTGTTAGATTCACACATTAACTGGTAGCAGGACTAATTGGCTGTCTATAGCCATTAATATGTGACCATGAATATGTTTACATATTGATATAATGAATAAACATGCCAGTAAAAGGAAAGGATATACACACTGAATACATTGTCAGAGAACCAAAGCAGCATTTTGTGGAAAAATAATGGAGAAAGGGAAGTGGAGAAAAACAGCTGAAAGATGAGGGAGTGAAACGAGGGCACTGGACCCCTAAAACAGGAGTGTCAAAAAGGGGGAAATAGGGCTTTCCTGGTGGCGCAGTGGTTGAGAGTCCGCCTGCCGATGCAGGGGACACGGGTTCGTGCCCCGGTCCGGGAAGATCCCACATGCCGCGGAACGACTAGGCCCGTGAGCCATGGCTGCTGAGCCTGCGGGTCCGGAGCCTGTGCTCCGCAACGGGAGAGGCCACAACAGTGAGAGGCCCGTGTACCGCAA
>NW_006792833.1:5465-29438 GCF_000442215.2 Lipotes vexillifer | reverse complement strand
CCTGCGGGTCCGGAGCCTGTGCTCCGCAACGGGAGAGGCCACAACAGTGAGAGGCCCGTGGACCGCAAAAAAAAAAAAAAAAAAAGGGGGGGGGGAAATAAAGAATCAGCATATGGAGGAGCGGGTAACTGCGGAAAACTTTAGTCCGTTTTGAAACTAGCATGTGCTTTACTTTAAAGTAAAATATAGAGGTGAAAAGAAACAGATCAGAAATTATAGTGTTATATTTATCTAAAATCACACTGATTCTTTGATTTGAAGAATGACGGCTTTAATATATTTTCAGTAAATGAAAAAGAATGTCTTCTACTAGGAATCTTGACATATATTGAGAAATTCCAAAGTAACCCAATTGGTAAGATTATTTAAGGTCTCCTGTGAGTCATAAGTTTGAATCATGAATGGCAAAGGCTATCGCCTTACCCTAAAATAGAAAAGTCACAAAAGAAAATAAATCATTTTAAGTCCAGATACTTTGTCACTGAACTGCTTGTGCTGAGATTTATGGACTGAATTATTCTGCACATATTTCTAGAAATCTTAAATTAATATTAAACAGCAGATATGTATATTAGACACAGAACATTTCACCACAGCTTATAAATTTTCTCTAAAGAATGGATCTGAAAATATCTGTCTATATTATTTGCACTTAGCACATTTTTATCAATATTGCAATTTTTGCTGTGTTTTTTACAACGAGAGCTAATTGCAATTCATGTCAGATACTCAGTTGAAATATGGATGTTTGGGAAGGATAAGGAACAGTGACCATTCTTTTCTCTGTGCATGACTCCAGTATCAGGATAGGTCACTTGAATTTTATCAGGTTGGCTAACTTGCTATAAAAGTAGGTTCACAGATACAGTGTGTTTTAGCTGTTGTAGATGATTGATATAATATGAATATTAAACATTCTACATTTGAATATGTTCTCAAAGCCTCTCCCAGTTATATCTGTCACTGTATAACCTTTCAGCTGTTTCAACATAGTTTTGTAGGGATTAAATGAGATATAGCATATAGAGGCCTTAGAAAAAGAAGACTGTTAAGCACTCAAATACTTGAGGCATTTTTAGTATCATTGTGATATATTCCTTCTTGATTATTTTAAACATGTTTTTTATAATATATTCCTTATTTGTGTTCGATGGGTAATACAGATTTTATGTCTTGTAAATTTTACATACTAAATATATTTTTAGATTGCTGTATAATCTCTCATAATGGTATGAATTCTCACATTCTTGGGAGTGACTACAATGCTTTTCATGATTTTCAACTTTATCACTTTCTGTGTATGTGTTTCTTTGTTGTGAGTTTATCGTTCCTGGATAACATCTTGCCCAGGAGGTGACTCTGGCACATTCTGTGTATGGGTGTGTGTTTGTGTGTGTGTATGTGCACATGCTGTGTAAATTTGTCCTGATCTTAAAATATTCTATGGCTTTGAATCAATTTTTCAATTGGATCAGCATGGTGAGGAATTGGCAATTTATTTTTTGCTGCAAACATGGCTAAGGTTGAAAAAGTTAGCTTGGTCCGCATTTGTACATAATCCTTTGACTTACAACAGGAAGCCCAGAGTGGGGTCTGAGGAACTATGGGGGAGTAGCTCTAGCTCCTACCTAATAATGGCTTTCAAACCACAACCCCTAACATCTGCCTTTGATATCTACACAGTACCCATTTTGCAATTTTATCTCTCCTACATTCAGTGTTACAGATTTCCTTTCTATTCTAGTTCTGGAGATTTTTTCTTTGTTACCTTTGCATCTGGTAATGAATTTTAAAGTATTTTAAAATGTATTCCCACTATACTAATGTACTTTGAGCAGTAAGATATATCTTAATATGTGCTCAGTCTTCTGCCTTGGTCTTGAAGCTGATAAGTGTTTTCATTTTTTAATAATCAGGCATAGCAACAGTTTTTTTATCAGGCAAATCATGTAAATTTCATGTCTTTTCTTTCATGGAGGAATCAACATCCACTCTTTCTTCATTTTTTTTTTAACATCTTTATTGGAGTATAATTGCTTTACAATGGTGTGTTAGTTTCTGCTTTATAACAAAGTGAATCAGCTATACATATACATATATCCCCATATCTCTTCCCTCTTGCATCTCCCTCCCACCCTCCCTATCCCACCCCTCTAGATGGTCACAAAGCACCGAGCTGATCTCCCTGTGCTATGTGGCTGCTTCCCACTAGCTATCTATTTTACGTTTGGTAGTATGTATATAAGTCCATGACACTCTCTCACTTCATCTCAGCTTACCCTTCCCCCTCCCCGTGACCTCAAGTCCATTCTCTACGTCTGCATCTTTATTCCTGTCCTGCCCATAGGTTATTCAGAGCCTTTTTTTTTTCTAGATTCCGTATATATGTGTTAGCATATGGTATTTGTTTTTCTCTTTCTGACTTACTTCACTCTGTATGACAGACTCTAGGTTCATCTACCTCACTACAAATAACTCACTTTTGTTTCTTTTTATGGGTGAGTAATATTCCATTGTATATATGTACCACATCTTCTTTACCCATTCATCTGTCGATGAACACTTAGGTTGCTTCCATGTCCTGGCTATTATAAATAGAGCTGCATTGAACATTGTGGTACATGACTCTTTTTGAATTATGGTTTTCTCGGGGCATATCAACAACTGACATGGCCTGTGGCTAGCAAATAAGAAGCACAGTTAGGATGGTAATTCAAGGAATTATAAGATCTATCTCAAAATTATTGACTGCTGTGGAGTATTAGTTTAATGTCAAAAAGCGGGCAAAACTGAATTTTAAGGAACCAAGCAATGAAATTGTTTTTTAGTATTCTGTGGCTAATCAATTTTTAATGTACTACATCTTGAAGAAATGGATAATAACAATAATGTCAGTAATAAAAGCACCTAATGCTTAGTGCTGATGAGGTGCTAAATACCCTACTGATTTCTTCAGATTTATCTCCCTTAATTCTCACAGCCATCCTTTCAGGAGTTACTTCTTTTGTCCCCATTCTGCAGATGAAGAAACTGCAGAAAGGTAAGTAGTTTGCCTGAGGGCACACAGTCATGTGTTGAGTATCCAGAAATCAAACTTAAGCAGCGTGGTTTGAAAACTTATGATTTTACCATCTATGTGAAAACTTATTTTAATATTGAATCATATGATAATAATGCTGATTTATTACATACATTGATAAAAGTAAACCTGATTCCTGATTCTGAGACTAGAGTGACACAGCCTCGTTTTTCACAGCATCATATGCTCTGTCAAAAGCTGAGACTGAAATTAGGACTACTTTTAACCTCACGTGACTTATAGGCCACATGGATTATTTTCTATATAACAATTACATAAATTATATTTTAATTTCCTCTAAACATTTCTGAATACAAATAACATGCAAATAGCATTGCTGTCTTAGAAAAAATATTTTTATTAAACAGTAAACTAGGTAATAGAAATATTAGTGGAAAGAGATACTGTTAAGAGATACCCTTGATCAGAGGCTGTTTGGGGCAATTTTCAGCCTTTTCTATAGATGAATGACATTAAACACACGCAGTTGTCAGATTGCCATTCTGTGGTCAATATTCTGACTGTGAGAGTTTTTCAAAGCCTGAGACCAACCATAGTAACATTTAGATGGAGGCATTACTGTCCACCAGAGGAGGTTAGCATCCTTTTTGTTTGCTTGACATAAATCTTTCTGCAACAACAAATGAGCCTCTATTCCTTCCTGCTGTTTTTCAAATGGAAGCTTTGTTCCTTTTTGGTATTTCTAAGGCAAATGCATCACATGCGGGGTGGGAAGAGAGGATGAGAAATCAGAAAACATTTTTGGAGCGAATATTTCTCACCAAAGACAGATACCACAACTATACTGCATCAGTAACTCAAATATTCTTGACTTTCTAATTAAAAACATAAGTCAAGAAAATGGGTAAATTACTAAAATCTAATGATCCTAATTAAATATAATTTTAATAGTATTCTTTTTGAATATTTTCAGTAGTTTCAATACTTTTCTTTGTAAAATAGTTCATACTTTTTTGTTAAGTACTTTTGCTTTTCTATAGTAAAATGGATCTTATGTATTTTACCTGAGATATATGTACATATATATAAACACATTCATATGATTTTAATAAATAAATACAGCAAATCTTTTCTGATACACACACACAAAGGGAGGAATGTTCTATAGGGTAATTCTATACTCTGCTATTTGACTGTTTTCTCTTGTTGCTTATGAAAATTTTCGCCTGACTCTGAAAATCATTCCAGTATACTATCATATCAATGGTGAATAGCAATAGTTTTACCTGTTCCTGCCCAGTTGTTGCATATCTAAATTCATCCCTCTTTTAATGCAAGCTCATATGTACAAAAGGCTGATAAATAGGCACAATAGCCAGTTCCTATTATTGTTTTGGCCCTGGCTTTAGTGCATGTGTCTCAGGTGTTTCATTGTTTCCCTATTGTGTATGATGATGGCTTTGGGGCTGAGATGTATGTCATCACATTAAGGTGGTTCTGTTGATTTTTGAATGTCTTTATGTAGCACATGTGTTGAATTTTGTCAAATACCTTTTCATTGTTTGTGAAAAAGATATTGTCTCATTAGGTTTATTAAAAAGAGGAGTATTTGTTATATTTTTTCCATCATTGAGCTCTTTTTGTATTTCTGGGATAAACTGATTTAGTCATGTTTTAACAGTCTGCTAAATTTTGTTTGCTAATATTTAAAAATTTTTTATTAATATTAATTTTTGAGGTCGATATAGAGTTACTTTTTTAGGGGGCAATCTTTGTTAGGTTTTAGTGAAAATGATTTACATGATTTAAAAATAATTTTATTTCACTTAGCATAACACACTCTAGATCCATCCATGTTGTCACAAATGACAAGACTTCATTTTTTATTTTTAACATCTTTATTGGAGTATAATTGCTTTACAATGGTGTGTCAGTTTCTGCTTTATAACAAAGTGAATCACCTATACATACACATATATCCCCATATTTCCTCCCTCTTGCGTCTCCCTCCCACCCTCCCTATCCCACCACTCTAGGTGGTCTGAAAGCTCCGAACTGATCTCCCTGTGCTATGCAGCTGCTTCCTACTAACTATCTATTTTACATTTGGTAGTGTATATATGTCCATGCCACTCTCTCACTTCATCCCAGCTTAACCTTCCCCCTCCTCATGTCCTCAAGTCCATTCTCTACATCTGTGTCTTTATTCCTGTCTTGCCCCAAGGTTCTTCAGAACCACCTTTTTTTCTTTTTTTTTTAGATTCCATATATATGTGTTAGCATATGATGTTTGTTTCTTTCTGACTTACTCACTCCATATGACAGACTCTAGGTCCATCCACCTCACTGCAAATAACTCAATTCCATTTCCTTTTATGGCTATTATTCCACTGTATATATGTGCCACATCTTCTTTATCCATTCATCTGTTGATGGACACTTAGGTTGCTTCCATGTCCTGGCTATTGTAAATAGAGCTGCAATGCACATTGGGGTGCATGTGTCTTTTTGAATTATGATTTTCTCAGGGTATAGGACCAGTAGTGGGATTGTTGGGTCGTATGGTAGTTCTATTTTTAATTTTTTAAGGAACCTCCATACTGTTCTCCATAGTGCCTGTAACAATTTACATTCCCACCAACAGTGCAAGCGGGTTCCATTTTCTCCACGCCCTCTCCAGCATTTATTGTTTGTAGATGTTTTGATGATGGCCATTCTGACTGGTGTGAGGTGATACCTCATTGTAGTTTTGATTTGCCTTTCGCTAATGATTAGTGATGTTAAGCATCCTTTCATGTGTTTGTTGGCAAGCTGTATATCTGCTTTGGAGAAATGTCTATTTAAGTCTTCTGTCCATTTTTGGATTGGGTTGTTTGTTTGTTATTTTAACATCTTTATTGGAGTATAATTGCTTTACAATGGTGTGTTAGTTTCTGCTTTACAACAAAATGAATCAGTTATATATATACATATGTTCCTATATCTCTTCCCTCTTGCATCTCCCTCCCTCCCACCCTCCCTATCCCAAGCCTCCAGGCGGTACAAGCACCGATCTGATCTCCCTGTGCTAGGCGGCTGCTTCCCACTAGCTATCTACCTTACGTTTGGTAGTGTATATATGTCCATGCCTCTCTCTCGCTTTGTCACAGCTTACCCTTCCCCCTCCCCATATCCTCAAATCCATTCTCTAGTAGGTCTGTGTCTTTATTCCTGTCTTACCCCTAGATTCTTCATGACATTTTTTTTCTTAAATTCCATATATATGTGTTAGCATACGGTATTTGTCTCTCTCTTTCTGACTTACTTCACTCTGTATGACAGACTCTAGGTCTATCTACCTCATTACAAAGAGCTCAATTTCGTTTCTTTTTATGGCTGCGTAATATTCCATTGTATATATGTGCCACGTCTTCTTTATTCATTCATCTGATGATGGACACTTAGGTTGTTTCCATCTCTGGGCTATTGTAAATAGAGCTGAAATGAACATTTTGGTACATGACTCTTTCTGAATTCTGGTTTTCTTAGGGTATATGCCCAGTAGTGGGATTGCTGGGTCATATGGTAGTTCTATTTGTAGTTTTTTAAGGAACCTCCATACTGTTCTCCACAGTGGCTGTATCAATTTACATTCCCACCAACAGTGCAAGAGGGTTCCTTTTTCTCCACACTCTCTCCAGCATTTATTGTTTCTAGATCTTTTGATGATGGCCATTCGGACTGGTGTGAGATGATATCTCATTGTAGTTTTGATTTGCATTTCTCTAATGATTAGTGATGTTGAGCATTCTTTCATGTGTTCGTTGGCAGTCTGTATATCTTCTTTGGGGAAATGTCTATTTAGGTCTTCTGCTCATTTTTGGATTGGGTTGTTTGTTTTTTTGTTATTGAGCTGCATGAGCTGCTTATAAATTTTGGAGATTAATCCTTTGTCAGTTGCTTCATTTGCAAATATTTTCTCTGATTCTGAGGGTTGTCTTTTGGTCTTGTTTATGGTTTCCTTTGCTGTGCAAAAGCTTTGAAGTTTCATTAGGTCCCATTTGTTTATTTTTGTTTTTCTTTCCATTTCTCTAGAAGGTGGGTCAAAAAGGATCTTGCTGTGATTTATGTCATAGAGTGTTCTGACTATGTTTTCCTCTAAGAGTTTGACAGTTTCTGGCCTTACATTTAGGTCTTTAATCCATTTTGAGCTTATTTTTGTGTATGGTGTTAGGGTGTGTTATAATTTCATTCTTTTACATGTAGCTATCCAGTTTTCCCAACACCACTTATTGAAGAGGCCGTCTTTTCTCCATTGTATATTCTTGCAAAAACAAGGTGACCATATGTGTGTGGGTTTATCACTGGGCTTTTTATCCTGTTGCATTGATCTATATTTCTGTTTTTATGCCAGTATCACACTGTCTTGATTACTGTACCTTTGTAGTATAGTCTGAAGTCCAGGAGCCTGAGTCCTCCAGCTCTGCTTTTATTTCTCAAGATTGCTTTGGCTATTTGGGTCTTTTGTGTTTCCATAAAACTGTGAAATTTTTGTTCTAGTCTGTGAAAAATGCCATTGGTAGTTTGATTGGCATTGCATTGAATCTGTAATTTGCTTTGGGTAGTATAGTTCCTTTCACAATGTTGATTCTTCCAATCCAAGAACACGGTATATCTCTCCATCTGTTTGTATCATCTTTCATTTCTTTCATCAGTGTCTTATAGTTTTCTGCATACAGGTCTATTGTCTCCTTAGGTAGGTTTATTCCTAGGTATTTTATTCTTTTTGTTGCAAAGGTAAATGGGAGTGTTGCCTTAATTTCTCTTTCACATTTTTCATCATTAGTGTATAAGAATGAAAGAGATTTATGTGCATTAATTTTGTATTGCTACTTTACCATATTCATTGATTAGCTCTAGTAGTTTTCTGGTAGCATCTTTAGGATTCTCTATGTATAGTATCATGTCATCTGCAAACAGTAACAGTTTTACTTCTTCTTTTCCCATTTGGTTTCCTTTTATTTCTTTTTCTTCTCTGACTGCTGTGGCTGAAACTTCCAAAACTATGCGGAATAATAGTGGTCAGAGTGGGCAACCTAGTCTTGTTCCTGATATTAGTGGAAATGGTTTCAGTTTTTCACCATTGAGAATGATGTTGGCTGTGGGTTTGTCATATATGACATTTATTATGTTGAGGTAAGTTCCCTCTATGTCTACTTTCTGGAGGGTTTTTATCATAAATAGGTGTTGAATTTTGTCAAAAGATTTTTCTACATCTATTGAGATGATCATATGGTTTTTATCCTTCCTTTTTTTAATATGGTGTATCACGTTGATTGATTTTCATATGTTGAAGAATCCTTGCATTCCTGGGATAAACCCCACTTGATCATGGTATATGATCCTTTTAATGTGCTGTTGGATTCTGTTTGCTAGTATTTTGTTGAAGATTTTTGCATCTGTGTTCATCAGTGATATTGGCCTGTAGTTTTCTTTCTTTGTGACATCTTTGTCTGGTTTTGGTATCAGGGTGATGGTGGCCTCATAGAATGAGTTTGGGAATGTTCCTCCTTCTGTATATTTTGGAAGAGTTTGAGAAGCATAGGTGTTAGCTCTTCTCTAAAGGTTTGATAGAATTTTCCTGTGAAGCCATCTGGTCCTGAGCTTTTGTTTGGGAAGATTTTAAATCACAGTCTCAATTTCATTACTTGTGATTGGTTTGTTTATATTTTCTATTTCTTCCTGGTTCAGTCTCAGAAGGTTGTGCTTTTCTAAGAATGTGTCCATTTCTTCCAGGTTGTCCATTTTATTGGCATATAGTTGCTTGTAGTAATCTCTCATGATCTTTTGTATTTCTGCAGTGTCAGTTGTTACTCCTCCTTTTTCTTTTCTAATTCTATTGATTTGAGTCTTCTCCCTTTTTTTCTTGATGAGTCTGGCTAATGTTTTATCAATTTTGTTTATCTTCTCAGAGAACCAACTTTTACTGATCTTTGCTATTGTTTCCTTCATTTCTTTTTCATTTATTTCTGATCTGATCTTTATGATCTCTTTCCTTCTGCTAACTTTGGGGTTTTTTGGTTCTTCTTTCTCTAATTACTATAGGTGTAAGGTTAGGTTGTATATTTGAGATGTTTCTTGTTTCTTGAGATAGGATTGTGTTGCCATAAACTTCCCCCTTAGAACTGCTTTTGCTGCATCCCATAGGTTTTGGGTCGTGTGTTTCCATTGTCATTTGTTTCTAGGTATTTTTTGATTTCCTCTTTGATTTCTCCAGTGATCTCTTGGTTATTAAGTAGTGTATTGTTTAGCCTCCGTGTGTTTGTATTTTTTACAGATCTTTTCCTGTAATTGATATCTAGTCTCATAGCATTGCAGTCAGAAAAGATACTTGTTACGATTTCAATTTTCATAAATTCAGCAAGGCTTGATTTGTGACCCAAGATATGATCTATCCTGGAGAATGTTCCATGAGCCCTTGAGAAGAAAGTGTATTCTGTTGTTTTTGGATGGAATGTCCTATAAATATCAATTAAGTCTATCTTTTTAATGTATCATTTAAAGCTTGTGTTTCATTTTTTAGTTTCATTTTGGATGATATGTTCATTGGTGAAAGTAGGGTGTTAGAGTCCCCTACTATGATTTTGTTACTGTTGATTTCTTCTTTTATGGCTGTTAGCATTTGCCTTATGTACTGAGGTGCTTTTATTTTGGGTGCATAAATATTTATGATTGTTATATCTTCTTCTTGAATTGATACCTTGATCATTATGTAGTGTGCTTCTTTGTCTCTTGTAATTGTCTTTGTTTTAAAATCTATTTTGTCTGATATGAGTATTGCTACTCCAGCTTTCTTTTGATTTCCATTTGCATGGAATATCTTTTTCCATCCCCTCTCTTTCAGTCTGTATGTGTCCTTAGGTCTGAAGTGGGTCTCTTGTAGACAGCATAAATGTGGGTCTTTTTTTTTGTATCCATTCAGCCAGTGTATGTATTTTGGTTGGAGAATTTAATCCATTTACATTTAAGGTAGTTTTCAGTATGTTTGTTGCTATAACCATTTTCTTAATTGTTTTGGGTTTTTTATTGTAGGTTTTTCCTTCTCTTGTGTTTCCTGCCTTGAGAAGTTCCTTTAGCATTTGTTGTAATGCTGGTTTAGTGGTTCTGAATTCTCCTGTTTTTCAGCCTTTGTTTTGGCCCCGCCTCTGTGTGTAGTTCACCTGAGTGCATCTCTTCCCAGCCCAGACAGGATGGGCTTAAAGTAGCAGCTGGTTAGGGGGCTCTGCCTCACTCAGCCCAGGGAGAGAGAGGGGTACGGAATGTGGGGTGAGCCTGCGGTGGCAGAGGCCAGCATGATGTTGCAACTGCTTGAGGTGCACCATGTGTTCTCCTGGGAAATTGTCCCTGGATCACAGGACGCTGACAGTGGCAGGCTGCACAGGCTCCCTGGAGGGGAGGTGTGGATAGTGAGCTGTGCTTGCATACTGGCTTCTTAGCAGCTGCAGCAGCAGCCTTAGCATTTCATGCTGGTCTCTGGTGTCCGCACTGATAGCTGCAGCTTGCGCCCCTCTCTGGAGCTCATTTAGGCGGTGCTCTGTCTTTGGGCAGACAGGGAAGGAATCCTCTCTCCTTGTGTACCCTGAAACAATGGTATCTTGTCTTTAGGCAGGTCTAGACTTTTTCCTGGACTACCTCCAGGCTAGATGTGGTGCAATAGCCCCCTTCAGGCTATGTTCACACAGCCAAGCCCAGCCGCTCCCTAGTATCTGAACTCTGAAGCCAGAACCTCAGCTCCCAGCCCCCCCCGCCTCAGTGGGTGAGCAGCAAGCCTCTCAGGCTGGTGAATGCTGGTTGGCACTTATTCTCTGTGCGAGAATCTTTCCTCTTTGCTCTCTGCACCCCTGTTGCTGCGCTCTCCTCCATGGCCCCAAAACTTCCCCCCCGCCTGCCCCCTGTCTCCACCAGTGAAGGTGTTTCCTAGTGTGTGGAAACTGTTCCTCCTTCACATCTCCCTCCCCAAGGTGCTGGTCCCATCCCTAATCTTTTGTCTCTGTTTTCTCTTTGTTCTTTTGCCTTACGCAGGTATGTGAGGGAGTTTCTTGCCTTTTGGGAAGTCTGAGGTCTTCTGCCAGCATTCAGTAGGTGTTCTGTAGGAGTTGTTCCACATGTAGATGTGTTTCTGATGTATCTGTGGTTAGGAAAGTGATCTCCATGTCTTACTCCTCTGGCATCTTGAAGGTCTTCCAAGACTTCATTTTTTTAATGACTGAGTAATATTCCTTTGTGTGTGTGTGTGTGTGTGTGTGTGTATACAGCACATCTTTATTCATTTGTATACCAATGGGCACTTAGGTTGCTCTATATCTTGGCGATGATAAAGGTGCAATGAACGTTGGAGTGCATATATACTAAGAGAACTAAAAAACAAGTCAAAACGAGAAATACTGCATGATCACACTTATATGTGGAATCTAAAAATTAAAACAAAAGACAACAACAGACAACAAATGTGTAGTTGCCAGAATGGTGGGGCGTTAGATGGTTAGAGATATAACTGAGGATGATTAAGAGGTGCAGACCTCCAGTTGTATAAAGCATTGGGATGTAATATCCAGTGTAAGGAATATGGTCAATATTATTGTAATAACTATAATATGGGGACAGATGATTACTCGGCTTATTACTTGACTTATCTTGATTATTTCATAATATATGCAAATGTCAAATCAATATGCAGTGCACCTGAAACTAACATAATATGCTTTGTCAACTACAATTAAATGAAAAATTTAAAAATAAAAAATAACTTAAAATTTTCTTCTTTCTCTGTTTTGAAAGTATTAGTCTATGAATCTTCTGATCTTTAAATCCTTAGTTGAGTACATAGGTAAATTCACCAGGGGTTTGCAGAAGATTAATCCTTTTAAAAATTCTATATTTTCTCATTGTAAATAAGCCTGTTAAAAGTTGGTTTTGGTAACATATATTTGTAGAAAATTACTCATTTTATAAAATTTGTAAAATGTTTTTGCATAGAGTTAAGTAAGTTATTTTTTTAACCAATTCTTTGATGGTTATTTTTATCTTTAAAACGATATTTATTGAGCCTTGAGATTATCCATCAGTTTATCTACTCTTTTTTTCAAATAATAATTAACTTTTAAACATTTTGTTAGTGCTAGTTTTCCTATATATATCTACAGATATACATTTACAGTAAAGGGTTAACTCACTGAAGGCTTGGGGTGCTCAAACTCTGCCCAGTCCAAAGAAAGGATGCATCTTTAACCCACTTTTGGGAGATATCCTGTGAACCCTTGGAATATTCTGCCTGATAAGAGTGTCTTTTAATCGTGTCTGTATGCTTCTATATGTGGGGCCTTTGGCTATGCCATACAGTTTGTGGTAACAATGTGATTAATGGTGAGTTGTTTTTGTTTTTAATTTTGTTCACCTGTGGGCTTTAGCTATGCTACATCAGTTAGACTTCTGAAGATTGGGGAGGGCGACAGCTGAATACTAAATAGTTAACATCAGGCCTGTGGACCTCCCATGCCTACATCACTGACCCCCAGTAAAAACCCTGGACACCAGAATCAGGTGAGCATCCTTGTTTGTCAGTACTATATTATTTCTGGGAGAATTAAGTGCTATGTGCGTGACTCCACAGGGAAGGAACAACTGAATGCTCATGACTGGTTTCTCTCTAAGTCATATGCACCTTTTGCCTTTGCTCATTTAAATTTGTGTCCTTTCACTGTAATAAACTATAACCAGGAATATAACAACTTACCTGAGTTCTGTCAGTCCTTCTAGCAAATCATTGAATCAGTGTAATCTTGGGAACCCCTGACACAATATATGATATATACATACACATATTTTTCCTTTTCTATTAGTTTTCTCTCTTCTCCCTCCATTGTCTATCACCCACTGCACAATTTTAATCAAATTAATTATTGTTCTTTGTGTTTACCTTCATACTTTATATACTTATAAACTTCATTTGCCATATTTACATAATTATTTATGGCTTTCAACTGTTAAAAAAGAATAAGCAAGTTTACTATGGTCTACTATTTCTTTTCTGTTCTAATTTTTCTTGCATCATGTTGTCATTGGTAGGAAAAAAAAACACACATAAACATTCTATTGTCGTATACCACATTGGTTTTCATCTTAGCTCTGTAGTTAAATGTACCAACACATACTTCTGGTCTTTTTTTGTACTTTCACAGGTTATCTTTATTGGGAGATAGTTAATCTTTCAAGTGTTTTCTTCAAGAAGGTTCATGGGAACGATATTCCTTGGTATAGCTTTATAGAATTATTAAATTTATATTTGAATATAGCCTGTCAATAAAAATTCTTACTGTCTTCTTTTTTTCCACCAAATATCCTGTAGATATTGCTGAGTTTTCATTTTATTTCATTGTCTGCATAATTTCATTGTTCTTATTCTATGTAAAATCAGTTTAGAAAATTTTCTTAACTCTCCAAAGGATGCTTTTTTTTATACTTAATGACCATATACTTAATTAGGATATGCTTAATGTGGACAACTGTTTTTGGCTCACAGTGGTCCCACTGAATGTATATGTCCCATATGCTTCGGATTGGCATTCCCAAGGGGAAAAAACAAAACATGAAACAAACAAAAAAGTGAAATAGTTAAAGAAACTTTTCTGACATTATTAAGGAAGTTAGACCATTCTAAATCAATACTCTTTATGTTAGATTTCTTAGAATCAGAAAGGTATATCCTGGCAACTTTGCGTTTTGTGCTATTTTTACTTTAAAATTTCTTTTTCCCTTTTTGTCTTCCTTCCACTGTCTCCTCTTCTTCCTCAATCACCACTTTTTCACTTTTTGTTTTTCTTCTTTGTATTGTCACATAATTTTTACGTTTCCCTAGAAAATATTTGGCTATATTGTGTGAGGGAA
Organism: Lipotes vexillifer; assembly: GCF_000442215.2. Taxonomy (NCBI): domain Eukaryota; kingdom Metazoa; phylum Chordata; class Mammalia; order Artiodactyla; family Lipotidae; genus Lipotes; species Lipotes vexillifer. Next base: position 15,475 of record NW_006792833.1, on the reverse strand, counting down.
AAGCAATGAAGCATTTATTACCGTTTGTGTTGAGACATTTTCTTAGTTTTGATTCAAAGTTTAAACATAGGTATACTGGTTTCCCAGAGTAGCACGTAATTTTGACAGTAGGAATGAAAACTACAGAGTCTTTAAGGAATATTGATACTCAGTTGGAGGCCATTTATTTAGAGATTACCTTTTAAGTGGATGAAATGTACACTCCCTTAGAACAGTTGCCAGTATTAATCAATGACATTGATCAATGAAACACTGAGATTTATTAGGAAATTAAATCTATGACAGTTTGAAAAAATTATCATTTTATTTATCAGTAGACAAAATAATTTACCTATACTTATATTTAAAATAAGATTACTTAAGTTGAGTTTATCAAATCACTTTTGAGAAATGATTAAAAAGGAAAACGTTTAAATAAAAATTTTTTAATGAAAAATATTACCTAAAAATTATAATAAAGCTTATAACTGTTCTCTACCACACACTTTAGATTTGCAAACATGACTAGCTATTCATATACCCATGTCTTGACACTAACATTAACTGAAATTGTCCTGTGCTAGTATTGAATTCTGCCGTCTTTACCCTGATAAACTCAACTGAAAAGTATTTGCATTTTAATCCTATAAAGTGTAATATTAAAATTTTACATTGACACAATGAAAGTATGAAGTGATCACTTAATTTAAATAAATTATTCCATTTAATATGCAAATTATGCATCCATGCCAAGTAGAGAGTAAATGACATCATGCCACACTCTAGGAACAGAGTGTATTCCAAATAGCAAAAAGCAATGATAGAATATGCTCATTACACAGAATAGACATTCAAATAAAAGTGAGCTGATAGTCTTCATAAAGTTGATATATTCACTATTCTGATTTCCTGTTTACTCATACCAACTTATCAAATTCACTTGAGTATTGATAAATGTTTCATTTGTTGGTACTACTTATGGCTTGTGATAGAAAACAACTTCTGAATGATTTAAGCAAAGCTGGAAGTATAAGGGTAAAGTAGGCTCACATTGTACAAAAGATTGTCACCAGTAGCTCCAAAAAACAAAAAAACAAGGTAGCAATATTCCTATTCAAAATAACCACTCTGCCTCTTGGGCAAATTGATTTACCAGACCATGCCTAAACCATGATCTGTTCCCAGAGAAAAAGAATACATTTAAGGGGCAGACCTAGATGGTATGATTATAGCTGAAATAAGGTGATAGATCAACTTGAATCACCAGAACCAGAGTGGAAGAACGTTTCACCAAAAATAAAGACTGCAAAAATAAGTGGTATATGCTGATCAGTCAAAATAATATTCCCGTTACAATATTCCATGAAAAATATTCATGGAACAACATTTTTTCTTCAGTACAACATTCTAGATATCAAATTGGTTATACCAACTTATTAAAGTGGAAATATTTATTATTCTGCAAGGATAATGTTGATTAATGTTTGTTAATGCGATGTTTTATCATCCTTAAAATTAAAAAGAATCAAATTAACAAGCAGTTATAGAAAATACAAATGCATATTTTTCTTATTAAACCCAGATTGGAGAATTGAACCAAGCAAGAAAATACCATTTATAATATCAAGATATATGCTTTATTAGATTGATTTTTGTTTTCTGTAATTTATACATTGATTTTAAATAAAAATTGACTAAGAGCCAGGATTTTAAGAATAAGTTATGTTAGTGGGTATGTAATTTAAATCATTTAAAAAAATTTGTCAACATGGGTGCATATAGATTTTATTTTCCATTTAAATGGTATCTTGATATTATTAAAGTTTGAGATATTATATGGCACATTGCAAAAATGTCCATAATGTTATCCTACACCTCTATGCACACCCTCTGAAATATGACTTAGTTCTTATTTCCTGACAGTAAGAATATCAATTTCCACACTTAGCTTACCTTAAGATTTGATTTGACCAACAGAATACCACAGAGGGTTGATTGATGTTGTATGACTTCTGAGAATAGTCCTCAAGAAGTCTTGCTTCTTTGACTCTCACACACTTTGACTCTTATTTTCATAGTCCTGAGAGAACTATGAAAATAAGTCCTGTGTAGCCTCTATGAGGACAAGACCACATGCAGAGAGAGGCTTAGTGTACATATATGTGACTATTTTTCAGTCATGAGCAAGAAGAAAATCCTGCCAATAGTGACAACATGAATGGACCTTGAAAACATCATGCTAAATGAAATAAGTCAGAAAGAGGAAGATAAATGCTGTACGACCTCACTTATATGTGAAATATAAAAAAGTCAAACTCATAGAAACAGAGTAAAATGGTTGTTAATAGGGGTTGGGGAGTGGGGCATATCAGGAGATGTTGGTCAAAGACTACAAACTTTCAGTTAGAAGATGAATACTTGTTTTCAGTTTTGGTGTGGTGAAATACACAGCAATAGATAACTCACACACTGTTTTAGAAGTGAGATTTTTGTCAAAATCATTCTTTTAAAACAGTTATTTTGCAATAAACAGAAATAATGAAAGGTATAAAGGATATGAGATACAAAGTTTCTTAGTTTAGTCAAAGTTTTATAATGCTATTTGTAAATTATTATAATTAACAAACAACTACATATACATTTGGTATATTCATTTAAATTGATACTCTATTTTTATCTCTTACCTTCACCTGTTTAATATACTATTATAAAGTACTTAAGTCGATTTTCCTTTCATCCATCATTCTTTCATTTATATGTAATTATCAGCATATTTTCAACTATAAAGTAGAATATAAGTTTATTGAGTAATGACTGACATAGCTTAAAATAAAACATGGGGAAAAAAAGAATGACAGTTTTAAATAGTATGAAATAAGTGTGCAAATTAATTCCACAGCCTGATGAACTTGATTAATGTGTAGTTCCCTTTCAGTAGGTTTGCAAAAGGAAAGCTTATTGATGGGGTGGAAAAGTTGTAAGCAAATGTCTAAGATCCATTTGGCTTTAAGAATTAATTTGTGATTAAAAATATTGTCTGGCTAATGAAAGTGATAGTTTTTAAGTTCTCAGCAAATCATACTATTTTTAAAAAGCATGGTCAGAGCCACAAATGTTGGTACTGAATAGAAAAAATTTGGCTGATAATGCAGGGACTATTTGGTACACTGAGACTCAATGTATTTTTTTTAATGTTCCCACGAAGATAAAAAATAGATTCTTTTCTTAATATAAGCAAATAATTACATATTTCAAACAATATTTCTCAAACCATGGGTCAGGAAATCACTTTAATGTTACAACCAGACATTAAATAAATAAAATGGAATGGAGCAGAATAAAATGTATCTCAAACTATGCATATTTTCATCAAACTCTTCTTCTACATTTACTGTATGTGCCTCTTAGTGTGTGTGTGCATATGCTTGTGTCATTTTAATATATCTTATTGTGGATTGCAATCAAAAGTAAAACACTTTGAGGCACATGTTTTCTCATTTCCATTAAAACAACACAAAAACAATTTTTATATTTGACTACACAGAAAATCACAGTGAACTCCATAGAGTAGAACTTGCACAGCCATATTTTCTGAACATGAAGTTAGAAAGTAGCAACAAAATATAATCCCAATCTTATATTTATTCACATACAAATGTTTTTATAAAATAATCCAACCATTTCTAAATTTGAAAAAAAACTCTTAAAAGTGACTGGATCAGAGAAAAATAAATAACCATAAATTTACAACATTGAAATTTCAGTCTATTAAAAAAATAGGATATCACTAAAGCCTAAATCAGATGAAATAAATAGCATAAAGTGTTTCATTGTCATAAAATATAAAATAAAATTTAATACAATTAATAAATTTGTTAAAATTTAATAAATTAAAATGTAATAAAGCATTAAAATTTAATAAATTTAACTCAAGTGGTGACAAAATCAAATACCAACTGGAGGAAAATGTATGAAATAGTTAATGAAGCTAAAATCATCTTTTAAATCTAGAAAGACAATGGAAGTGATACATTATTATATAGATTAAAAAAAATTTTTTTTGTGGTACGCGGGCCTCTCACGGTTGTGGCCTCTCCCGTTGCGGAGCACAGGCTCCGGACGCGCAGGCTCAGCAGCCATCGCTCACGGGCCCAGCCGCCCCACGGCATGTGGCATCTTCCCGGACCGGGGCACGAACCCGTGTCCCCTGCATCAGCAGGCGGACTCTCAACCACTGCGCCACCAAATGTTACTTCTGATCGTTTAAAATGAGGATAATGAATATAACGATTCCTTATATTTGTACAAGAATTGCACTGACTTCATTCACAGTGCCATTTTAGGAAGGCAAATCAAGAATTGTCATTCCCAGTTTACAGTGAGGAAAACAGAAGGTGGGCTTCAGCGATATTAGTGATATCAAGAACCTCTACAAAGCTGCTTATAATCACTAGCAACATAAAATATTTAGTTTTAAGTATATTCATTCTAAAATTTCCATACAAAGAGGTTAATCACGATGATAATAATCTGTATGCCACTTTTAATTCATAGCCCATCCTTTTTGTTTGTAGTCAAGGTGTTAATTATTTGGAACATTCAAGATGTTTTGTATATAAAAAAAATACAAAAGCAAGCAAGCGGGCTTCCCTGGTGGCGCAGTGGTTGGGAGTCTGCCTGCCGATGCAGGGGACGCGGGTTCGTGCCCCGGTCCGGGAAGATCCCACATGCCGTGGGGCGGCTGGGCCCGTGGGCCATGGCCGCTGAGCCTGCGCGTCCGGAGCCTGTACTCCGCAACGGGAGAGGCCACAACGGTGAGAGGGCCGCGTACCGCAAAAAAAAAAAAAAATCAAGCAGGCAAAATGTTATCAGTCTTTTGGCTATAATTTTAGTGCATCATTTTCTATTATACTTTAAAAGCATGTTCCATGAAGAAAAAAAACTATTAAAAGTATCTTTGAAAGGACTTCATTTTTAAACGAGGAATGTGACTTTTTAGTCCATATAAACAGTAACTTGTAGATAGAACATTATAGGTTACGAAAATCACTTGCCCATATTATCATTTTTATTTCTCGATATAAATTCTGTGAGAGTGATAATATATTTACTTTAAAATAGGTAATACTCAGTTTTTACAAGGTCATAGAGCTACAAAACTTCAAGACTCAGAATTTGAATACAGAGCTTCTAAATCTTACCTCAAAATACAATAATAATAGCACATGAATTCTTTACGGTATTAACAAAAATAGGAATCTTGTTTTTTTAATACCTAATACCTTTGAAGTATTTAAAAATATATGAAAAGCAAATGAATTTGAACTCTGGAAAAACAATAAAAATTAGGATTTCATCTGACAAGATAGCCAACTGAAAAAAAATTGGATCACATTTAAATATCAAGAAAAGAGTTGCTTTAGTTTTTACTTGAATAATGAGTTATAATTATCATTAAAAGAACCTCTTTATATCTCTTTAAAAATTTAATTCAGGCCACAAAAAATCCAAACTCCAATTGCAATCATAGTTAAAATTGTAATATATATATATATATATATATATATAGATAGATAGATAGATAGATTAACTTAATGATCCATTTATTAAAAATTGACAATAAGAAAAATCTTACATCCATACACCTGTGCAAAATATACTAATTGTAACATGATAACATTTAAGTAATCGAGCCTGGAATTATTTAGAAATGTTAAAATGTTTTTGAACATCTTGGGATTTTTTTACTTACACATATGTAAATAGGAGTTGATAATGGTGTTTCATTTGTAGAGTTATGTTACTTGTTAGAGAAAATGCTTTAGTTCATATCCATTTAGGTTTAGCCTATAAATGAAATAATCAGTGATGGATAAATATCTTGTTTAAATTCAGTGTTACTAGATTAAAGAATAAAGCTTAATTTTCTAATTTACTTCACTGTTAACTTCTTATAATTAGGAAACAATTTCATTATTGTTATTCTCACAGTAAATTATCAAATAGTTACATTTTTCTTTTATTCTACAATGTTGTTTTGCAATTTTAATTGCATTCTTTATGTCTTAATAACAAAAATAATTGTGCATGCTGAGAAAATAAACTACAGTCTAAAATCTATTAAATATTTTCTCATGAAAATGAATGGCCTGTAATTTCTTCCTTTTGAAAACTTGTTATCTTTTACCTAAAATAGGTCAGTAATTTCCTGCCTTTCTAAAATAAAAATACTTTTATCATTAGTCCTTACCAGATAACTCAGAATAGAATATTGGTATATATTATGAAAGATTTGATTTTCTATATTTTATTAAATACATATGTTTTTAACAAAATTCAATTTAAGAGCAGATCAATATTTGCCATATAAAGGTAATAGAAATTTAGTCAAAATCAAATTTATTTAACATTCTATTTAACGTGTAAAGCATTAGGTAAGAGTATAATTTCTATAAAATTGTATGTTTCCCTCCTCCATTATAACTCTATAAGACAGAAATTCTCAACTTTCAAATTGAGGTAGCTCTGCAATAGGACTGATATGAATTTTTAACGAAGTCCCAGTTCCAAGCAACAGTTTGAGTAGCAGGTTTTAAGTTTCAACTCTTGAACACCAAAAAAAAAAAAAAAAATCCTGTTGTTACAGTTTCCTAAGTTCCCTAATAGCTGGAAAATTTTGGAATAAATGTTTAAGCACTGGAAACTTTTATACTAAAGGATATAATTCTACAATCATCTAAATGAAAAGCCTATGACAATACTGCAGAGATATTTCTCCTGCCACAGATCAGGTTCTTAATTGTCATTTAGAATTGACAAGTAAGTGCAAAATATTCACACAAGAAATCTTAAAATTCTAACTATTTTAACAAAAAACTCAAATGTAACATGAAATCTAAAACTGGAATCTCCAGATATTTTTTTTCACATAAAGATTTATTTCACTTTGAAGAGGATAATGGTAAATCTTGTGAAACCTATTCCTCTTTATTGAAAAGTAATACTTTTCCTTGAATAAGTATTATTTAGAGTGCATATACAACACCAATGTTTTTGCCTTAGAGTTTTCAAAAATCAAGTATATTCTATACTTTATAGTTTTTATTTTCAGAGGAAAATTAACATATACATATACATACCTATAGCCATGTTCTTCTGATTTGATTTTCTGAGTTAACCAAGAAGTTTCAGTGTTGACTAAACATCCTGAAGAATCTCAATAATTGAGGAATAGTCATACAGTAGTGCTGTACAGACACTTTCATTGCAATTCTGGATTAATTTAATAATTAATCTAAATAGCACATTTTATCAAAAAATTTAAGAATTGTATTTCAGGTGGTCACCCAACTGAAAATATAAACCATTTCTTAGATTAGGATGTCATAATTTCTCATTTACTCTCATATTCCAAAAACGGTTATCAAATTAGAGCTACTAAATACAGGGAATATTTACTATCTTAAAAGAAGATTAATTACTTTGGTTTTGACTATGGTAGAAAATAACATGATTTGAGACCTGTTGGTAATATTTGCCTACATTAGGATTTCAAAAATTCTCTAATACATTAATATCAGAAGTATTAAAATGTAGGAAGGCAGTTTTCTTTTCTCAGGAGAAAAGATTCTCTCTTTTTTAAAAAAACTCACAAAATAATAAAATATGGTGCATGAGTTTCCTGGCACAATTTAAAACACAAACTAGTAAATAACAAAAATTGCATTAGGGATATTTTGTCATTAACCTAGACTTGGCATTTCATGTGAAGTGTATTTGTGAGATGCACAATGAGTATTCTACAAGCTAGGAACGGATTTCCAAACATTTGAAATTCATTTTAGTTTTAATAACACTAAAGAATAATGGCTATGTATTCTATTTATTCATGAAGCTTATGGAATTGCGGTACTCCAAGTTATTACATACATAGAAAAATGAAGTTTAGATTGTTTTTCTTCATAACAGATGCTTTTCATAATTCACAAAATATGTTGATCACATCAGATTAGTTCTCAAACCATCTGTCCTTTATGGACTTTATTAATAAAGTCCAAAAGGCTTTGGAAATAAACTATTTTAATAATAGACATTTTACAATACACATAATTCATTCAATATATATTTTTTATTGATTTACCACTGTTACTGGTATGCTGGTAAGCTACACAGTCACAAAAAGCTCTGATTTGTAATGTTTGTCGATTTACATGGTGTAAATAATCCCATCATAGTGGATTTCAAGTTATTATCGTGACATCACTGAAAGAGGAGTTGTGAAGAGATGCACAGAATCCTCCCTCTCTTGGCTTTTCTTGGGCTGTGTCCTGCACATGCTCATGCAATTGTCTGAGACACAGTGGGGAACAAAATATTCATCACAGCCTCTACCCCCAGAGCTGCTTGAAAAATCTTCTTTTCTGAACAAGGCAGTGTGAGTAACTAGTCTCTAACATTTAAGTTCATTAATGATTCTTACAAAAGTTATGATTTGAGAGTATTTTCATGTAATCATTTACACAAATATTCTTGATATGGTCCATACTTCAGGACATGAATATTTTCATATAATCTATTTTTAATTGAAATATATTTCACATACAACATTGTATAAATTTAAGGTATGCAATATGTTAATGTGTTACATTTATATATTATTATCGCCATTGTAGCTATAATTAGCACCTCTATCACATTACATAATTGTAAATTTTTTTTAGTAGTTGAAATAATTAAGTTCTAGTCTCTTAGCAAGTTGGTTGTAATGCAATATTGTTGTCTATATTTACTGTGCTTTAGATTTCTAGGATTATTTACTATTCCTCTTAAGTTTGTACCCTTCAACAACATCCGTCCTATCCCCCACTCTTCATCCCCTGGTAATCACCATTTTACTCTGTTTTTAGGAGTCTGGATTTTTTTAGATTCCACGTGCAAGTGATATGATACAGTTCTTGTCTTCCCCTGTCTGACATCTCACTTAGCATAAGATGTTCAAGGTCCATCTATGTTGTTGCAAATGCAGGATGTCCTCCTTTCTCATAGCTGCTATATTTTTTATTCATCTATTATTGGTCACTTAGGTTGTTTCCATTTCTTAGCTATTGTGAATAATGCTGTAGTCAACATGGGAGTGTGTATATCTCCTTGAAATCCTGTTCTCCTTTTATTTTATCTTTTTTAAGCATAAGTGGAATTGCTTGACCATATAGTATATCTGTCTTTAATTTTTTGAGGAAACTCCGCAATGTTTTTCACAGTGGTTGAACCAATTTGCATTAGTGGTTCTGGGAAAACTGGATAAACACTTACAGAACAATGAAATTCGACTCCTATCAGACACCACTCACAATATCAACTTGAAATGAATCAAAGACTTAAACATAAAACCTCATACTCTAAAACTCCTAGAAGAAAACACAGGGAAGAATCTCCTTGACATTAGCCTTGGCAATGATTTTTTGGATATGACTTTGGATATGATGCTAAAAGCACAAAAAACAAAAGCAAAAGCAACAAATGGGGCTACATCAAACTTAAAAGCCTCTGCACAGAAAAAGAAACAATTACCAAAATGAAAAGGCAACCTACAGAATGGGAGAAAACTTTTGCAAACCATATACTGGACAAGTGTTTAATATCCAAAATAATTATCTTTGAAATGTGAGAGTGCCTAGGCATTTATTAAAAGAAATAAATGACCAGATACAGTTGGAACTGTAATGTTGAGCAGAAAAAAACACTATAATCTTCTTTACTGAAGTCAACCGAATTTTTGTTCACATTCTTCTTTCAGTTTTTAAAGGAATTTGGTTGAGAGGTTAGTCTGAATAATTTTCATGCTGGCAGATATTTATAATGATAATAGCATGAATGGAAGTCACAGTTATCTAAGAGTGAGTGAACAGCATTAACAAATCTGATAGTGCATGATGAAATTTTGGTATGTCAAAAAGACATTTTCTCTGAGCATTGCTCTTTGAAAGGAGTAACAACAGAAGATGCATTTTGGATCCAAAAAGGATTCCTGC
>NW_006792833.1:0-5439 GCF_000442215.2 Lipotes vexillifer | reverse complement strand
TTCCTGCTGTTTTTCATTAACAAAACAATTTAAGCATTTGATAAGTTTTCCCATGAATAACTGAAGAATAAATATATAGGATTCATATAAATGTTATAAACTAATAAATAAACATAAATTCCAAATTTTTATATTGATATCTTCATTTGTTCTTCATTAGCATGTAGTTCCTTAGCTGAGTAATAGTAAGTTAAGTGGTTGCCATGGGACTAAACATGCTCACACAGTTGAAGGAGCAGTTTACCATAATCAGTCACCAGTGCTTAGCGTTACACCTGAGTTTGGAAAATTTTTCATTAGGGGAATATTTTCAGGAATTTCAAGCTCTACATAACTCAAGTGAATGGATAGAAAAATCTCTATTAGAAAAATATTGTTTCAGAATGGATTTTACATAAGTTCATTAAAACCCTTCCTGGCTCATTTCCATGATTCAGTTTGATTTGTGTGCTCAACACCAGACACTTGAAATGGAGAGCTAGAGTTCTATTTAATTGGTGTTGTGGCAGAAGGAAGCACAGCACACATCACACCTCAATCCCCAGTCTGCCACTAGAATTTCTAGGATAAGCTATTCAATGATCAGTGCTTATTTTAGCCCTATTAAAAAGTTAAACATAACCTTTTTTTTTTCTTTTTTAACTGGTTCCAGGGATAAAGCAGTGGAAAAGGAGAAAAAATTCTCTCTTTAATGAGACACAGAGGTAATATAAATATATTAGGTAATAATGTGTTAAAAAAAAAAAAAAAAGGCAAGATAGGGAACTAGAGTATATAGGGATGACTCTTATGCTGGAAGGCCAAAAGAAGACATGAATGAAAGAGTAAGCCACATAGATATTTTGAGATGGATATTCCAGAGACAACAGCAGATATAAGGCTTTGTGTTGATTGTTTACATGGTGTGTATGAGGGTTGGAATGAATCAGAGTGGGCGGAAGTAACAGAAGATGAGAATGAAGTTGTCGGTAGCCGGAATTAGTTTAATTGTATTTTAAGTGGGATAGCAACAGAATCATTGAAGGTTCAAATAGGAAAGTGTCAAAATAAGATTTATGTTTTTTTAAAATATCAGTCTGATGCTGAATAAGAGCAGAATTGGGGATGGGAAGCATGTAGTTAGAAACAGGAAATAATTCCGGTGGAGTAGGCAAGGGAGGATGGCAGTGAAGGACATTATGAGTATAATTTGAAAGCAGAGCCATCAGGACTTGCATATGTTTTGGGATATGAGAAAATAGAGGAGCCATGGTTTTGCCAAGTTTTTTTGGCCTGGGTATCTATGTGAGTTAGGGTGCATTTTAATGAAATGGAGAGCACAGAGGGAGCTGTGTTTTAGTCATAGGGTGAATAGTTTTCTTAGGTAGGATTGGACCAAAGAGAAATAGGATTTTAATTGCCTCTTAGTTGTAATATGACGGGGCAGGGTACCCTGAAAATTTCTGGGCAAAGATAATCAAAGGTAGTTTCTGGCCAGGCATTATGTAACAAATCACAGTAGCTTTATGCAATATTCATAATAGGAATATACATGCACACACAAATATCAAGGCGACCTCTTACTGGACCCTCTGTGAGGTATCTTTGGTCACTTACGCCTAACATCTGTGTGGAGGAATGAAGGACTTAATCGCTACAGCTATGGTTGATTTAACTCTTTAGAAAGAAACATATTACAATAAATTCCAATAATTAAAATATTTCTATGGTTATCTGCGATTGGCCAGCTTAGTGCTATATCTGATTCACTCCATAGTCTTAGAATGCATAGATGCTCTTATGCGTTCTTAAAGAAAAGGACAGTTTGTTCTGTAAACATAGCAACTTGTAACTGCAAAAACTAGTTTTAAACCTGTCATAATTAACGACAACTTTCCAGGAGTAATTGTAATACAGAATATCAGTCAATCAGTAGCAACCCCACTCTTCTGAAAGGCTCCCAGCACTTGAGCTCTACACTTCATATAACCCTGATAGGACAAACAGTGTGCTTTGTTCAGATAGACAGTGTACTACAGAACAGATCTTCCTTCTTTGACTAACAATAAACTCAGGTTTTTGTTCTGATACCAAATGGTATCCTCTTTCTTTGATAATTAAAGCTTCCATCAATATTATTTTAAGGACTATCATTTGGAAGCATTCCATACAAACTTTGGACAGGAAGACATTATGACTAGGCATCTTGGCCCAAATTCAGTATTTTCTTGTTTATTTTCACTTGCCAAGTAAATGTTTCTATATCCATCTCAGCTCTGAATTATTTAATTAAATAATTGTTGAATTTATTTTGTTACTTTAGGGATTTTTAAATAGTCCTTCGCCTTGAGAGAGGGAAACCAACAAAGAAGAGTAAATGACCTACATAGATTGTTTCTGGTGTCTTTTCCTTGAGGATAGATTGGAAAAGCTTCAAAATTGTGGTGGAAGAAAATTAAAGGAAACTTCAAAAAATAGAATCCAGGGATATTTCAAACAATGTTTTAGGATAGATCCAGTATTCAAAGTAAGAGAACATTGTTTTCTTTTTGTAAATGGGCTTAGATCTGAAAAGGAGACTTGGTTGAAAAATTAAGTTAGAATGGGTAATTTCTAAGTGAGAAGATGTTCATCAGGTAGCTAAATATTTTTAATAAGAGCTAAAAGGTAAAAAAGTATGAAAATCAACACAGACTTATGACACTTCAAACAAAATTGCTGTCTCCTAAAAGAAAACAAGACTGATTTACCTGTTGTCCTCCAAGAACTGGAAATCTTTGGGTATGGATACCTGTAGAAATTATAAGCATAAAGTTCATTGAAAACAAACCAAAAAAAAAACCTAATGTTCTCTCTTGATTAAGAATCAGGAGGACAGATGTTAAAAATGTATAAAATAATGTCACTCTTTGGGGGATTTTAACCCCTAGCAGTGTTGTATCCTTCCTTTAAATTCTCAAAGGAAATTTTCAATACATATGGATGCACAAAATACAGCTTGCTTATTGACATGGGTGCTATATCTAACCAGTACTCTATAAATATCAGATCCCCTGAAGTGCTAAAATCACTAGTGAAATAGGAATGGTTGCCAGTACTAAGTTCTTTCACATGTCCCTAACTATAATCAATTGAGACCAGTATTAGAAAAATACTCCTTTATTCTCTGTGATACAACCTCTGTAAGTTTAATAGTAAATTAATTTACAAACGGAACTACCAGATAAAATATCCTGTAGGAAGTCTATTAATAGAAGTTCAAATTTTTTGTCCTCACAACCAAATTCATATTGATTTTGACATCCTGACATTAGTATACATACATTATGAATGTCTCAAGAAATAACCCAATAATTAAATATGACTGTAGAATTCCCATTGGCAAAAGACTCTGCCCAATTATAAGCATAATATTTGGAGCAGAGCTTATCATATTTAAGATTGTCTCCCCCAATTATATATATCTATATTTTATGTGTATGAACATTTAGGTCATACTTTACGGAGATTAACTCAACAACATAACCCACCTCAAAAATCATTGCTTATCCTAGCCTATCTCTTGATCCAAGAGCCAAAACATATTCTTTTTGACTCAGAACAATTGTTTACTGGAATAAATTAAGGAAATCATCTTCAGATCTTATAGAATCATTTGTATATTTAATGGTAAACATAAAATCTTAATAAAACCATTTGACATTTTATGCCTTGAGCAGGTAAAAAATCTGCTAATCATCATGTTGAAGAGGCTGCTTTTACAAAAGTTCTTATGAAAGGACTTGTTAAAAAACCAGCAAAACAAGTTCATAGATAAATTCAAATGTCTCAACATAGATGCCTGGAATCTTTCCCCAAATCTAAAAGATAGCACTGGAAATGATCATGTTGTAAAATCCACGGGGATACCTCCACAGGAAGCCTAGTGGCATCAGATAATTTCATGGATGTTTTCTAAAATTATCATGAGATAAACTTTAGCAATAGGAATAGATATAATACGATATTAAGAAATGTCACTAGGGAAATTTTTTCTAAGTTAACAGATGATATGGCCAGTTCATGCATCAATTATATCCAATATAATTCTGAAATGGATGATAAGGTAGAAATGGAAGCTGCCCAAAGAAACACTTTCAGCATGTCCAAATGGATTTTATACATCTGCTTCCTCTGTTTGTTATGAATATGTAATACTGATAGTTTTTTATTTTATGGACTTGTTGAAGCAATCTCACCTATGTAAGTCTAAATATAGTTCTTATGCTTTTTTTTTTTTTTTTGGTAAATGTTATCTAAGAGTTGGTAAAGGCTTTTGGCAAATATATTTCTCCATCAATATAAATAAACATGAATGTATACAAAAAATTACTGAGAAAGGCTATCAACTTTTGCTTTTTAGTAAATGAATGGGCAAATAACCAGTGTATATCAAGCAGGTAAAAAATAATTGGAAGATCACAGTTTAGGCCAGGAGAAATCTTTGTATGTCTTTCTATGTCCTCCCTTTTGAATCTGAATTTCCCAAGTATAAAGAGCAGTTCTTCCCTGAATTATCCACCTAATTACAGAAGTCGAAGGTAGAAAAAATGAGAAAGAAGGTGACCAAACTTGAATTAATTCCCAAGCTATTTATCTTAACACTTGGATTTAACACCCAACACTGTATTTTGCATACCACATTATCACAGGGTTAATCCCAGAACCAAACTTGATTCACTGGAACTTAGCTGTTCCATGGAAAACAGAAGTCTTGGCTATTCCATTATTGCTCACAGACTTTTGAAATGGCAAGAAAAAATATATAGAATAGGTATTTTTAAAATATTTAATAACTGGAGGAAATGCTCATCATATATATATTATGTGACACATGATATTATAGAAAATGCACAAATAGTATATATTAAATGTTAAAAGTGCATGTGTATGTATGTAAGCCAGGAAAATAACCAATAACAAACATCAAAACTTCAATATTCAATATCCCTGGAAGATAGTAATATAGTTGACTTTTATTATATATTTCTGTGGTTTACAGTTCCTCCATGCCAAGCATATATTGTCTTTATAAGTAGGAAATGTAAATAAAGGTATTTAAATGTAAGTATAAAATTTGTCATAATGATTCTGATGTATTTTGGGTTTATAAATTAATACATTTTTTATTTTAACATTAATAAACCTATAAAATATTTAATACTTTACAGTACAAGCAATTCTCAGTTATAGCAAGTGCTTGTTTTATAGTGGAAAATAAAATAGAGAAAGATTTAGGCAGTTTTGCAGCCACTTAAATACGAAAAGAGCATGATGGAATATATTATCAGTTCCTAGTCAGCCAAAATTTAAACATACTGTTTAAAAGTTTCATTTACTTATTTTGTTGTTGCTGAACAGAAATATATATATATGTGTGTGTGTGTGTGTGTGTGTGTGTGTGTGTGTGTATATATATAT
>NW_006792832.1:0-2890 GCF_000442215.2 Lipotes vexillifer | reverse complement strand
TATACAGTAGGTTCTCATTAGTTATCTATTTTATACGTAGTATCAATAGTGTGTATATGTCAATCCCAATCTCCCAACAGAACGAAGTAAGTCAGAAAGAGAAAAACAAATATTGTATATTAACACATATAAGTGGAATCTGAAAAAAATGGTATAGATGATCTTATTTACGAAGCAGAAATAGAGACACAGATGTAGAGAACAAACTTATGGATACCAAGGGGAAAGGGGGGGGTGAGATGAATTGAGTAGGGACAAAATTTTACTGTAAAATTTACTTAATTTTGATATTTGATAGAGGTAACACTTCAATGTTGTAATAACTCTCAGTGAGGTTTTAATAATATGGCAATTCTCCTCTAATGAAAATTTCTCAAATAGGAATATGTTTCCAGGAGTACCTTCATGATCAGGAGGCTTTCAATCTGATGTTTAGCCCTAAGGTCAGTGCTAAACAGGGTTTTGTTCAAGAAACACAGGGAAGAAAATTTTCTATAGGCTTCATTAATGTACTTTTATTTTTGTATCATACGTTGCTGTACATTTTCAAAATCCTTTGATATACATTGATCTTTCGGTTTAGTTTCAGAGCTAGCTTTAATTTGCCAAAAAAAAAAAAAGTTTAAACTTAATCATGGAAAGGATGTAAATAGAAAAACAAGTGACAAAAAAAAAAGATCTTCTAAAATCTGTGATGCTTCTTATCAAGTAAAATGAGTGAATTTTAGATTATACCTTGTGTTTCCCCTTCATCTTTATATTGGTTATGTGTTGTCTCAAACAAGTTATCACAAATTAAAGTGGCTTAAAGTAAAATCAATTTATGATTTTTCATGAGGCTAATGGTTACTGGTCTCAGCAGGACAATTCTTTTATTGGTCTCTCTTTTGCTCACTTGCAGATGGGAGCAGCTGTTCCTAACAATCTCAAAATAGCTTTATTTACATGCCTGGCATTGATGCTGGCTATTGGCTGAGGTATCTCAATTTTCTTCCATGTGGCTTTTCTTCCTGAAGAGATGTAGACAAGTTTACTTATAGGATGCTCTTTGGATTCCAGAAAGCAAAAGGGAAGCTACCAGCTCTCTTAAGATCTGTCTCTAGAACTCACACTTCAACACTTCTGCCATATTCTGATGGTCAAAATAAATAAAGGCAACCCTGGTTCTATTGACACAGAAATAGTTTCCAACTGCTGATTAAAGACAAGGTATAAAAACACAAAGATGGAGAGAATGTTGGTGGCCATTTTGTAGACAGTCTACCCAAACTTGAATGAATTTACATAAAGCATTTTCATGTATTAGAAAATTGATCATTATAAGTAAATCTACTAATCTCTCACTGGGCAAAAACTACTGGACAGAATTTAACACATGCTTGCTGAGTAACACTTGAATTTTAGTAGAATTCATAGTTAATTTTGGAAGTCTGTTTTGGAGAGTATAGGAGGTCAGAAATGGGTGCTAAAAATTTACAGAAGAATATCTTTTCCTATTTTGAAACAGAATGTATAAATTGAATATCTAATTAATGCTCTACTTCTTTTATTCACTAATTTTAAAGGACTTTGCAGCAGTGCATTTAACAACAAATGTCAATGTATAGTATTAGATATAAGCTTTGTTAGATATTTTAAAATATATGGAGAGGAAAAACATTATGGGGAATAAATAATCCTGATCATGGATAAAGTAAGACCCCCAAGAAGAAAATATCTAAGTCCATTTCTCATCAAAATTTTGCAATCCCTTCTCAATACTTTAAAAATTCCATTCCCATGACTCTTCCCAAGGAAAGAGAATTTTTATTGTGTATTGAAAACAAACCATGAAAATAAAACTTGATTTAAAGGTATCTATTGATGGTCACAGTTACTGAAATTGTTCTTTTTATTAATCTGACATGTATATTTAAGACCCCTTCAAGAGCTATAAAAAAGTTACTTTAGCATTAATACATTTAATGAAGAAGGCAATGACAGTACAGAATTTCAACACTGTAAATTAATATCTATGTATGTATCTATCTATCATCTATAGTTTATTGTTTTCACTCCTTATGATGGTTAGGAGATTCTCTGAACTCATTTATTGTTAAACAGGTAGGGACTGTGTATCACCCATAGCTTCCTTTTTTCTTATAAAAGATTATGTTATTTTAGTTTATAGTGATATGTGTGGAAAAATAGTAAATGCCAGGGTTCTAGGAATTACATGTTTTGATACATTATTTGCATTGATGGAATGTAACGAGCTCTTATACTCAGAATCTATGATGGCTGGGTTGGAAATTCCATGCTGCTTTTCACTCTTGTGCACAAAAAGGAAGACTGCTTGAATAACTTTAAATTACTTACCATGAGCTAATCTCAGTCCTTGCAGGCAATATTAATGGCATAACATACAATAAAGTGACACAAAGGGAAGCATACTCTTGGAATAGAGAATAACATAGAGAATGACATAGGAGAAAAAAACACAATTATCCCTGTTATATTGCTTAGAAAGTTACCTTCTTTTTCCATTAAAAGAGTCATTTTTATGATTGTTATAAATGATCACAAAAGAGACAACATTTTATTGCAGTACTAATATGTTGATTTGTGAACAAAGGTAAACATTCTTACCTCAGATGTGTATTTCTAATCGGCATTCAGTGAATATCATTTTAATCAGTTTTGATTGTGCTCAAAGGTTTTAAAGATTTGGCAGTTAGAAATAAACATCTCTCTAACCAATAGTTGTTGAGAAGGAGCTGTCTGCTAAATACCATGCAAGACTCCAGGTATATAATTTCTGCCTTTAAGGAGTTTAAACTCAAGTTTGGAAATATCATATATTAACGCATATATGTGGAATCTAGAAAAATGGTACAGATGAACCGGTTTG
>NW_006792831.1:0-404 GCF_000442215.2 Lipotes vexillifer | reverse complement strand
GGGACTGAGAAAATATTTGAAGAGATTATAGTTGAAAACTTCCCTAATATGGGAAAGGAAAGATTCAATCAAGTCCAGGAAGAGCAGAGAGTCCCATACAGGATAAATCCAAGAAGAAACACAGCAAGACACACTTTAATCAAACTATCAAAAATTAAATACAAAGAAAAAATATTAAAAGCATCAAGAGAAAAACAACAAATAACACACAAGGGAATCCCCATAAGGTTAACAGCTGATCTTTCAGCAGAAACTCTGCAAGCCAGAAGGGAGTGGCAGGACATATTGAAAGTGATGAAGGAGGAAAACCTGCAACTAACATTACTCTACCCAGCAAACACCTCATTCAGATTTGATGGAGAAATTAAAACCTTTACAGACAAGCAAAAGCTGAGAGAGCTCAG
>NW_006792830.1:297174-314588 GCF_000442215.2 Lipotes vexillifer | reverse complement strand
TATATGACAAACCCACAGCCAACATCGTCCTCAATGGTGAAAAACTGAAACAATTTCCACTAACACCAGGAACAATACAAGGTTGCCCAGTCTCACCACTCTTATTCAACATAGTTTTGGAAGTTTTAGCCACAGCAATCAGAGAAGAAAAACAAATAAAAGGAATCCAAATCGGAAAAGAAGAAGTAAAGCTGTCACTGTTTGCAGATGATATGATACTATACATAGAGAATTCTAAAGATGCTACCAGAAAACTACTAGAGCTAATCAATGAATATGGTAAAGTAGCAGGATACAAAATTAATGCACAGAAATCTCTGGCATTCCTATACACTAATAATGAAAAATCTGAAAGTGAAATTAAGAAAACACTCCCATTAACCATTGCAACAAAAAGAATAAAATATCTAGGAATAAACCTACCTAAGGAAACAAAAGACCTGTACGCAGAAAATTATAAGACACTGATGAAAGAAATTAAACATGATACAAATAGATGAAGAGATATACCATGTTCTTGGACTGGAAGAATCAACACTGTGAAAATGACTCTACTACCCAAACCAATCTATACATTCAACTCAATCCCTATGAAACTACCACTGGGACTTTTCACAGAACTAGAACAAGAAATTTCACAATTTGTATGGAAACACAAAAGACCCCGAAGAGCCAAAGCAATCTTCAGAACGAAAAATGGAGCTGGAGGAATCAGGCTCCCTGACTTCAGACTATACTACAAAGCTACAGTAATCAAGACAGTATGGTATTGGCACACAAACAGAAAGACAGATCCGTGGAACAGGATAGAAAGCCCAGAGATAAACCCACACACATATGGTCACCTTATCTTTGATAAAGGAGGCAGGAATGTACAGTGGAGAAAGGACAGCCTCTACAATAAGTGGTGCTGGGAAAACTGGATAGGTACATGTAAACGTAAGAGATTAGAACACTCCCTAACACCATACACAAAAATAAACTCAAAATGGATTAAAGACCTAAATGTAAGGCCAGACACTATCAAACTCTTAGAGGAAAACATAGGCAGAACACTCTATGACATAAATCACAGCAAGATCCTTTTTGACACACCTCCTAGAGAAATGGAAATATAAACAAATGGACCTAATGAAACTTAAAAGCTTTTGCATGGCAAAGGAAACCGTAAACAAGACCAAAAGACACCCCTCAGAATGGGAGAAAAGATTTGCAAACGAAGCAACTGACAAAGAATTAATCTCCAAAATTTACAAGCAGCTCATGCAGCTCAATAACAAAAAAACAAACAATCCAATCCAAAAATGGGCAGAAGATCTAAATAGACATTTCTCCAAAGAAGATATACAGTTTGCCAACAAACACATGAAAGAATGTTCAACATCATTAATCATTAGAGAAATGCAAATCAAAACTACAATGAGATATCATCTCACACCAGTCAGAATGGCCATCGTCAAAAAATCTACAAACAATAAATGCTGGAGAGGGTGTGGAGAAAAGAGAACACTCTTGCACTGGTGGTGGGAATGTGAATTGGTACAGCCACCATGGAGAACAGTATGGAGGTTCATTAAAAAACTAAAAATAGAACTACCATATGACCCAGCAATCCCACTACTGGGCATATACCCTGAGAAAACCATAATTCAAAAAGAGACATGTACCAAAATGTTCACTGCAGCTCTATTTACAATAGCCAGGACATGGAAGCAATCTAAGTGTCCATTATCCGATGAATGGATAAAGAAGATGTGGCACATATATACAATGGAATATTACTCAGCCATAAAAAGAAACGAAACTGAGTTATTTGTAGTGAGGTGGATGGACCTAGAGTCTGTCATACAGAGTGAAGTAAGTCAGAAAGAGAAGGACAAATATCGTATGCTAACACATATATATGGAATCTAAGAAAAAAAAAATGTCATGAAGACCCTAGGGGTAAGACAGTAATAAAGACACAGACCTACTAGAGAATGGACTTGAGGATATGGGGAGGGGGAAGGGTAAGCTGTGACAAAGTGAGAGAGTGGCATGGACATATATACACTACCAAACGTAAAACAGATAGCTAGTGGGAAGCAGCCGCAGAGCACAGGGAGATCAGCTCGGTGCTTTGTGACCACCTAGAGGGGTGGGATAGGGAGGGTGGGAGGGACGGAGACGCAAGAGGAAGAGATATGGGAACATATGTATATGTATAACTGATTCACTTTGTTATAAAGCAGAAACTAACACACCATTGTAAAGCAATTATACTCCAATAAAGATGTTAAAAAAAAGACTTCGCCTTCCAATGTAGGGAGTGCAGGTTCAACCCCTGGTCAGGGAGCTAAGAGGCCACATGCCTCGTGGCCAAAAAACCAAAACATAAAACAGAAGCAATATTGTAATAAATAAAGACTTTAAAAATGGTCCACATGAAAAAAAAAAAACTTCATTACAAAAAAATCACTTTAAAACAAAGTATTTGTACAGTCTGGTAATAGAGATCAAAAAGGCAAAAAGAACCACAATGAAATATTAAACTGCATTCAGTTTAAGAGTTCCTTACTAAGAGCTGTTAGTAAAATTACTATATATGTAGATATATATGTATATGTGTGTGTGTGTGTGTGTATATATATATATATATATACACACACACACATATAAATACACATACAAGTGGAGAGAGAAGGATAAAGCAAATAAAATGATTATAGATTATGTTAATGTTAATTAGAAAACCGGATATTCAGTTAAGAGAAAAGAGAAACAAATATAAAATCAAAAGGATTAAGTAAAATAAGCTGCAATTTTATATTTGAATTGGATATATCAGTACACCTTCATAATTTATTTCTCTTTCTTAAAAACATATCATAACTGCCAAATAAAAAAATTTAAAACCATTGACAACCCAGTAGCAACGAGCACTCCTAGGGCCCAGAATATGACCTTTAATACCATTTCTCACTAAAAAGAAACCGTTGCTAATTCCAGAGATACAGGAGAAACTAAACAGAATGTACCTAGGATACCTAACAGCAAGTATGCTATCAAAGTTTACTAGAGTCACATCAAATGGGCATAACAATCAACTTCAAGTGGTTCTTCCATTCGGAAATGGGATAATGTAAGTACCAAGAAGAATATGACTGCAATGCATTGAAAGCTGTTAAGTTTATAATGGCGCCGAAAAACAAAACAAAACAAAACAAAGCCCTGAGTTTCTTTTAAAAGTTGCCAGGACACCAAATTCACTAATCTGAAAACTGATGGGCAAAAAAATCAAAAATTTTACTGCATTTTTCTGTACAAATTGATTTCAGATTAATTAAACAGGTGATGAGCAAAAGTTCTCCTTTACATAAAGAAGAAACGTGGCTAATAAATGAAGAAGGAATGGTTTAACTGGAATATCACCATTTGCAACCCCTGATGAAATAAATGATATTGCAACCACCTTCAGTGGCTAAAAGCCATTAGGCAAAAGGTTGATGGGGAACTCTATAATGGAGGTTTCAGACTGGCAACATCTGAACTCACTGATCAATCTCATCATCCACTAAAAGCAGGACAACCAGGTATTATGCGCATCCTGCTGTGCTGCAGGAGGAAATAAACATATTTATGAAGTATGCTTGCAAAAAAATCAGAATCCACATGCAATCAAGGGTCTAGATCTTATCAACAATTTACAGGAAACACAGTGAATAGAAAGCGTGCTAAACGACAAGAGAATACAATCAGCCAAATTTAAATCATAGGTTAATCTATAGGAGAAATGGCCCCCAAGTTTTTCAACAAATAAATAGCCTGATAAGGGGGAGAAGGCTACTATATATCAGAGTCACTTAGACCAAATGTAATGCAAAGACCTTATTTGGATCCTGATTCTAACAAACTAGCTCTAAAAAGACATTTTTGATACAATTTGATAATCATATTAATAAGGAATCTTTAAAATTATGTTGGCTGTGATAATAGCTTGTGGTTTTGTTTTTTAAAGAGTCCTCTAAAATTAATAAATCGAGTTATGAGGGTTTACTTAAATTTACCCACCTAGAAAGGTCTTACCCTAAGGTTTCTTCATAGACATGTGCAAAGTATACTAAATGGTTGGGATATATTAGAGAATGACTGGGTATGAAAGGGAATAGGGCCCAGGGATCCCAGGGTCACTAGGCTGTTAAAATTACACCAGTGGTGAATCAGGCTGGACATCCAGGAAGCCTTCTGTCTGGGTCTGTCCTAGGCCAACTGTTACCACAATTTTGATCTATTCACAAATACAGAGACCTGGGGTCTGTAGAGTTTGACTCATGGACACTGAGAATCGGCACCTGAGGAACTGCTTCCTGCCAGAGGATTAGTGACACGCTTTTACAACCTTTAGAAACTGTGGGTGATGGGCATAGACAGGAGGCAGGTGGAGAACAGCTCCCACCCCAGGGCCTGGAGCAGGACTTGTTAACCTTGGCTGCATGTTAGAATCACTGAGGGCGGGTAGCGGGGTGGGAGAGGTGGGGACACTTTGAAAAGTGTCCTTGCCTGGACCCCACCCCTCAGACATTAATGTTTTCTTTCAAAATCCAACCTCTGTCCCCCTCCCATATCAAGTGATTCTAATGAGAATCCAGGATTGAGAACCATACTGACCAAAGACATGGGCATAAAAATATCAGCCAGTCCTCTTCAGACACCACGGTTAAGAGCTCAGCTTTGGGGCCAGACCACTTCAGCTTGAATTCCAGCTCTGCTGTTGAACAGTTATATGATCTTGTACAAGTTATTATAACCTCAATGCCTCAGCTTTCTTATCTGTAAGATAAGGATAACTAAATATATAAAATTGTGTTCCTCATATGACTGTTGGGAAGATTAATTGATTTAGGCCTGTAAAGCACTTAGAAGAGAGCCCAGCATTAAATAAGGATGACTATTATATCTCACAGTATCTTCTAAAAGAGAACTGCCTTTAAAGTCTCTTTGGCTTAGTGAGGTACTTAACTCAGGGATAGATTTCAATCATGCTTACTGAATTCTCTGATGTAACCAATGAGACTAACCACTCTTTCTAGGATGCTTTAACTGATCCCCAGGTTGGGTAAATGTCCTCATACTTTGAACTTTGCAATCTGCCATTTACATTTCTTACAATATCCCAGAATATGTCTTTTCACATCTAAATCCTCCCACTACACTAAGTTCTCCAGGGTACTCTACGGTGAACAAAATATTGATAAAATCCAGAACAGGCAATGATGTGGGAAAATGAGCACTTTAAAATCAATCATGGGGCTTCCCTGGTGGCGCAGTGGTTGAGAGTCCGCCTGCCGATGCAGGGGACGCGGGTTCGTGCCCCGGTCCGGGAGGATCCCACATGCCGCGGAGCGGCTGGGCCCGTGAGCCATGGCTGCTGGGCCTGCGCGTCTGGAGCCTGTGCTCCGCAACGGGAGAGGCCACAGCGGTGAGAGGCCCGCGTACCACACACCCACACACACACACACACACACACACACACACACACACACACACACACACACAATAAAATAAAATAAAATAAAATCTAAAATCAATCATGGACTCCTTAGCTGACTGTCACTCTGGAAAACAAAGAATGAGAGACTGAGGGAAAAATTACAGAACATGTAACTTTTAACGGCAGAGAAAGAAAATAAAGGGGGAGGACAGAATGATCTGGCAAAGAGAATAGTACAGACTAGCTTAGGACATCACCAGAAAGGTGAGGAGGGGGATACACAGGATGAAGTGGGTGACAGGGATCCAAAGATAAACCTATTATTCTTCACAGTACTACAAAGGTGTTAGAGATTCCATTTTTCCTACTTTTTTAGCCAGAAGGTTACTTAGAACCTGAATCTTATACAAAATACAACAGCCTTGTAATATTAAGGGTTAAGAAGTGAATGAATCAAAATGCAACCAGTAAATTAATCCCCATCTTTGATTATCTTAACTATGAACACTGTCATCAAACACTGATATTCAGAGGAGGGAGCAATCCATAAGCAGAAACCACAGAGACACTAGTACCATAAAACACAATTCACATTGTATGCTTTTTAGTCGCTACCGTAGGTATCCAGCTTTCATTTACCCATCAGCATAGATCCTGAGTAAAATGTGGCATGTTTGCAGATGATTTGTTCCCTAAGTTTCACTATATGCTCAGCTGGAACATTTCTTTTTACTTAAACAGCAATATAAACTTTGTTTTTCTTTTCAATCACACCACAGTCCTCACCTCATCTTACACATTAAAAAAATTGTGTGGAAACTATGAGTTCATTGCTTATACCTATTTTTAAATTTTAAATGATTTAAACTTAAACCTGAGTGAAAACTGGATCAGTCTTATATGAGAAAAAGGTAACAGCCATCAATACAAGTGATTGCCTGGTATGTATTTTTGCACTGATGATTTGTTGATTTCTTCTGTGATTTGTTTTATATAATACTCTGTAGCACGTTAGAAAATGATCTAAGCATTATCGATTTCCTACACGGGAGGCTACACTAAATGCAGGCATAGCGCACCTTGATATTTCCCTGTGCATCATTAGCAGAAAGCAGTGACTCTGTAGAAGAATAACTAGGAAGAAGAAAATCAGATTAAATAATTAGTGTCAATTAGCTCTAGCAAAATCATTCGATAAACAATTGGTCTCCAGTGCCCTGCTTAATTATGTGAGACTTCCATGTTCCTTACCAAGCCTGCTTTGATTCATGTTGACTCTTGAGCTTCCCAGAGGTATAATTAATTATTGTCTTGTAAATAAACCCTTGGTAATTAATGGTGGCAGAAAACACTACAGTACCTTTTTTTAAAAAAGTATTCAAGGAGAAGACCTTGAGTATGTGAATGACTTTTGCAGCATTTTTCAGGAGGAACCCATCATATAGTTACAATAAATGGCTGGGAGTTGTGACTGAGAGCTGACAAGTGAAATCATCCTCCCCACTTTACATATCAGGAAAGAAAACACTTTGTGTTCTGTTGCCTTTGCAAATGTTTGGTATTCACTAGTCACCATTCTAATTTGGTCTTGGACCTAATTAAAATACATTTTCAAACACCCAATTATAAATAATGAAATAGTTTATTTTGAGGGTATTATAGATAGTGCATTCACAGCCCAACAGGGAAAAAAAAAAAGAGAGAGAGAGAGAGAGAGAGAGAGAGAGAGAGAGAGAGAAAGAGAGACTGAAATGGAAATAGCATTCCATTATCCAGGTGTGCCTTTAAAAGCTGGCCTCTGGTCTCATCAGCTCTTAAATGGCATTCTAATCTCCTTCCAAGATTGGTAGATGTCAACAAGGTTATCACCCCGCACAAACATAGCTCAATATTTTGCACATCAGTGATGATAGCTTCTTTCATATGTATACTTAGATCTTATAAATAATTTACCTGTTTTTTGTGTTTGTTTTTTTGGATCCTTAAAAGCATTACAATATCATATGGGAGATCATTTTTTAAAGAACCCATAAAGCTTCCAATTTATAAGTTATTAGACATACAAATCGAAACATAGGGAAATTCCAAACCATGGTCATCAGTATACAACTGTCATACTGGGATATTTCAGGAAGTTTTAGGTCTCTGTCCAGATTACTAATTTGCATATGCACTCACAGGATTCTAAAAGAAGCACAACGTGGAACCCATTCACTAAATTCCAGTAGCCAAAAATTTTAATATTAAGATTGCTTCCAACCATGGTCATATTTCCCTTGCCATGTCCTTCCCTGCAACAAACACTGACGTTATGGCTGAGATCTTGGCCTCTAATTCACTGTATCCCATAAATCTTTGGTGACCAGGAGAGTCTACTTTGAAGTGAGAGTGATGAAGCATGATTGTATTGAATTCCACATATTAGATAACAAATAAATAACGTGAAATGATAAATCACAGGTTTTTTAGTCTTTTACGTGGAACTACTTTACTTCTGTTATAAACTATCAAATTATATTCAGTACTAATAAAATTAGCAAATTTAATTTTGAAAAAAATTAAATAAAACCAGAAGGCAAAATTATAGCTCTTATACTTTTTTTTTTTTTTTGCCTCTCACTGCTGTGGCCTCTCCCGCCGTGGAGCACAGGCTCCGGACGCGCAGGCCCAGCGGCCATGGCTCACGGGCCCAGCTGCTCCACGGCATGTGGGATCTTCCCGGACCAGGGCACGAACCCGCGTCCCCTGCATCAGCAGGCGGACTCTCAACCATTGCACCACCAGGGAAGCCCAGCTCTTATACTTTTAAATAAAGGACTCATCATGCCTAGAAAAATTAAGATCATTGAAAAAAATCTCTGAAACATATAAACACAAAGCATTCCATCATTTACCATGCTTGGTATATTTCCTAAAATGACATGGAAATATTTGCAATGACAATTATGTTTTTTGTTTTTAAATTTATTTATTTTTGACTGCGTTGGGTCTTCATTGTTGAACAGGGACTACTCTTCGTTGTGGTGCGCGGGCTTCTCATTGAGGTGGCCTCTCCTGTTGCGAGCACGGGCTCTAGGTGCACAGGCTTCAATAGTTGTGGCACGTGAGCTCAAGTAGTTGTGGCTCACTGGCTCTTAGAGTGCGGGCTTAGCAGTTGTGGCGCACGGGCTTAGTTGCTCCGTAGCATGTGGGATCTTCCCGGACCAGGGCTCGAACCCATGTCCCCTGCATTGGCAGGCAGATTCTTAACCACTGCACCACCAGGGAAGTCCGACAATTATGTTTTAAATAACATTCTAATACATCACAAAATTACTAATAATGTACCTCATGTCATAGTTTGGCAGTAATATTTGCCCAAACCTAATCAAATTTTTAAAATGGGTGCTATATAATAAGCAAAGAATAATGAGAAAACCACTGAGAATGATGAGAAAACATTTCTTGTAAATTTGTCCTGTGAAAGTGGTATTAAGTCTAGCACACAAATAAGAGTACTAAAAATTAATATGGATTGAGTTAATAACTTCAATAGCTTTTTCCAAGTCACGTCAGATTTTAAGACATATATGATTAAGGGAAAAGAAAAATTCAAAAGGTGAAGAATTTCCTAATAAGTTTTATCATATATAGTGTGAGGGGGGCCCATTACAAAAACAAAATATATTTTTGTCCCAAAACATATTAAATAATTTATATGAAATGTTTAACATGTCTAAAAAGTTAAGTATGCATAATAGAAAATGTGCAGCAAAAGAAGTATGAGGGATGCTTCTGTGTAGAACTCAGTGAGTCAGAGATACAAGTTTGAAACTCAGGGCTGTGCATCATCAAAGCAGACAGCCAGCACAATGACATGTTAAATTACCCACATGATGTATGGCTTAATGAACCCCCTTGTGTTGATCACACTTGGCATTAATCAAGAGCCATGAACAGATTCCCTTATTTTCTCAATGCTTTTCTGATAAACTGCAATTTCATTTAACCTTGGACAGCAACTTTAATAGCTTCAACGGGACAACTGTCGATACCTTCCTGGGTATACAGTGATTAAACCGCAACACAAGGTGCATGTCATGAATTTTCTTCATTTGAAATTAGAATTTTTATTCTTAACAACTATTTGCATAAAATATGCTAAACATGCTGAGATGTGTAAAGACTTGCACTAATCTGAAGCTTAGACTTGCCATGCTATACTATAAAATATTAATTAATAACATATTCATGAGCATGTTTATTGGTGTATTTGCTTTACTTCTTACAAATAACCCTTGCCCTGGACAGAAACAACAAAAGAAAGAAATTCAAAGTTGAAGTTAACTTTCAAGCAAATCTCCCCAACTGTCTATTGTATGTCCCAAGATACACCCTCCAGGTACTTGGGTACGAATGGGAAGATCTTCCCGCCAGGTCCAATTAGGAAGTGAGTGATGCCTTCCCTTCTTTAAAACTTCACATGTAGTGGGGAGGGGCAAAATAGGGGTATGGTATTAAGGGATACAAACTACTATGCATAAAATAGATAAGCAACAAGGATATATTGTACAGCACAGGGAAATATAACCATTATTTTATAATAACTTTATATGGAATATAATCTATAAAAATATTGAATCACTATATTGTACACCTGAAACTAATATTGTAAATCAACTATACTTTAATTTAAATAAATAAATATTCAAGCAATGAAAAAAAACTGCACATGTAATAGTCACATACTATGACTAAACTCAACTAAGAATGCATTGCTAAATAAAACAAAACCATCATTTCAATTTCCTTCCTATAACTTAAATGTATTTGTTTGCTAAATATATTTGATGGCTGGTCAATTTCCTAAATTTTAAAGACAATAGCTGGATGAAGAATATTATGAGCTGATTTTCTTTACACATGATGATCCACACATAATGCTAAGACACTTCCACCAAGTCAACTCACTTGACGTTAGATTATGTGGAGTTTTCAGATGTGAGGTTTTATTTTGAGAGTTCATAACATCTCTGATACCAGTAGAGGGTGAGATTAAGAGTAAGGAGCCAAGATTCATCATAGCAGAATTTCTTTCCCTCTGAACAAAAGGAGAAAATTAATGAGCCAAGAGGTACAAGAGTGAACAGGATGGGGAGCAGGGAGGCACAGTAAAGGTACAGATGGGGTCACACACATATACAATCCTCTATTCTATGAGAAAATACTCCTGACCATCAGTGTGATGTGAATACTATTTTCAAAAATCTGAAAACTGGCATCAGTGTCTATAAATTGCACTACATGTGTTCAAGAGACATGTTTAATAAGGTACCCCAGATTAGACATAACCTTAGGAATCACTTGGCTTTGTGTTTAACAAGTTTTTTCCTTTTGTAATGTTGATATAAGAATTTGGTTATTTGGGGATCAGTAAGCCACAGTGGAAAAAGTTTGGATTAAAAATTAGGGCACTTCAGGCACATGGAATGGTCTCCAGGATAGATCATACACTAGGCCACAAAATGAGACTCAATAAATTTAAGAAGACTGAAATCATATCAAGCATCTTTCCTGACCACAATGGTATGAGACCAGAAATCAACTGGAAAAAAAAAAAAAAACTGCAAAATCCCAAACAACTGGAGTCTAAACAATATGTTACTAAACAACCAATGGGTCACTGAAGAAATTTTTAAAAAGTGGGAAACAAATGAAAATGGAAACACAGCAATCCAAAATCTATGGGATGCAATAAAAGCAGTTCTAAGAGGGAATTTAATAGCAATGCAAGCCTATCTCAGGAAACAAGAAAAATCTCAAATAAACAACCTAACCTTACACCTAAACTAGGAAAAGAAGAATAAACAAAAGGCAAAGTTAGTAGAAGTAAATAAATAATAAAGATTATAAAAAAAAATAAATGGGACTTCCCTGGTGGTACAGTGGTTAAGAATCCGCCTGCCAATGCAGGGGACACGGGTTCAAGCCCTGGTCTGGGAAGGTCCCACATGCCACGGAGCAACTAAGACTGTGAGCCACAGCTACTGAGCCTGTGCTCTACAGCCTGTGAGCCACAACTATCGAGCCCACATGCCTAGAGCCTGTGCTCTGCAACAAGAGAAGCTACCGCAATGAGAAACCCGTGCACCGCAACGAAGAGTAGCCCCCTCTCACTGCAACTAGAGAAAGCCTGTGCACAGCAACAAAGACCCAACGCAGCCAAAAATAAATAATAAATAAATAAATTTTAAAAAATGAAATAGAGACTAAAAGAATAACAGAATAAATCAATGAAACTAAGAGCTGGTTCTTTGAAAAGATAAACAAAATTGATAAAGATTTAGCCAGAATCACCAAGAAAAATAGAGAGAGGGCCCAAATAAATGAAATCAGATGTGAAAAGGGAGAAGTTACAGTCAACACAATACAAATACAAAAAATCACAAGAGACTACTATGAAATATTACATGCCAACAATTTGGGCAATGTAGAAGAAAGGGGTAAATTCCTAGAAGCATAAAATCTCCCAAGACTGAATCAGAAAGAAATAGAAAATATGAACAGACCAATTACTAGTAATGAAATTGAATCAGTAATTTTTTTTTTTTTAATTCCCAACAAAAAAAGTCCAGGACCAGATAGCTTTGGTAGGTGAATTCTACAAACATTTAAAGAAGAGTTAACACCTATCCTTCTCAAACCATCCAAAAATTGAAGAGGAAATAATGCTTCTGAACTCATTCTATGAGGCCAGCAACATCTTGATACCAAAACCAGCAAAGACATCACACACAAAAAAAGAAAAGAATATTACAGGTCAGTATCACTGATGAACATAGATGGCAAAATCCTCAACAAAATGTTAGCAAATCAAGTTCAACAATATATAAAAAGGATCATATACCATGATCAAGTGGGATTTACCTCAGGGATGCAAGACAGTTCAGTATCCACCAATCAATGTGATACATCGTATTAAGAAACTGAAGAATAAAAACCATATTCTCATCTCAATACATGCAGAAAAAGCTTTTGACAAAATTCAACATTCATTTATAATTAAAAATTCTCAATAAAGTAGGTATAGAGGGACCATACCTCAACATAATAAGGGCCATATATGACAAACCCACAGCCAACATTCATACTCAATGGTGAAAAGCTTAAAGCATTTCCTCTATGAACAAGACAAAAATGCCTATTCTTGCCACTTTTATTCAACGTATTACTGGAAGTCCTAGCCACAGCAATCAGACAAGGAAAAGAAATAAAAGGAATCCAAGTTGGAAACGAAGAAGTAAAACTGCCATTATTTGCAGATGACACGATACTATATATAGAAAATCCTAAAGATGCTACCAAAAAATGATTAGAACTAATAAATGAATTCATTAAAGTTGCAAGTTACAAAATTAATATATAGAAATCAGATTCATTTCTATACACTAATAACAAATTATCAGAAAGAAAAATTAAGAAAACAATCCTATTTACATTTGGATCAAAAAGAATAAAATACCTAGGAATAAATCTAACCAAAGAAGTAAAAGTCTTGTACTCTGAAAACTATAAGACATTGATGAAAGACTGAAGGTGACACAAATATACCATGTTCATGAACTGGAGGAAATAATATTGTTCAAATGGCCATATTATTGAAGGCAATCTACAGATTCAAAGCAATCCCTATCAAACTACCAAATGCATTTTTCACATAAATATAACATAATTCTAAAATTTGTATGGAAACACAAAGACCCTGAATAGTCCAAATAATCTTGAGAAAGAAGAACAAAGCTAGAGATATCATGCGCCCTGATTTCCAACTATACTACAAAGCTACAGTAATCAAAACAGTATGGTATTGGCACAAAAACAGACACATAGATCAATGGAACAGAATAGAGAGCCCAGAAATTAACCCCACTTATATGGTCATTTAATCTATGACAAAGGAAGCAATAATATACAATGGGGAAAAGACAGCCTCTTTAATAAGTGGCTTTGGGAAAACTGGATAGCTACATGCAAAACAATCAAACTGGACTACCTTCTCACACTATATACAAAAATAAACTCAAAATGGATTAAAAGACTTACACATAAGACCTGAAAACATAAAACTCTTAGGAAAAAAACATGGGCAGTATGCTCTTTCACATCAGCCTTAGCAATATTTTTTTACATCTGTCTCCTCAGGGAAGGGAAACAGAAGCAAACATAAACAAATGGGACTACATCAAACTAAAAAGCTTTGCCTGATGAAGAAAACTATCAACAAAATGAAAAGGCTGCCTACAGAATGGCAGAAGATATTCACAAACGATATATCTGATAAGGGGTTAATATCCAAAAAATACAAATAACTCATACAACTCAACATCAATATAACAAACAACACGATTAAAAAAATGGGCAGAGAACCTGAATAGACTTTTTTCAAAGACATACACATGGCCAATAGACACATGAAAAGATGCTCAACATCACTACTCATCCTGGAAATGCAAATCAAAACCACAAAGAGATATCACCTCACACCTGTCAGAATGGCTATCATCAAAAAGACAACAAATAACAAGTGTTGGAAAGGATGTGGAGAAAAAAGAACCTTTTTGCACTGTTGGTGGGACTGTAAATTGGTACAGCCACTATGGGAAACAGTATGGAGGTTCCTCAAAAAATTAAAAATAGAACTGCCATATGATCCAGCAATTTCACTTCTAAATATTTACCCAAAGAAAACAAAAGCACTAATTCAAAAAGATATATGCATGCCAACATTCATGGCAGCATTATTTACAATAGCCAGGATATAGAAGCAATGTAAGTGTCCACTGACAGGTGAATGGATAGAGATGTGGTGTGTGTGTGTATATATATATATATATATATATATATATATATAATGGAATATTACTCGGCCTTAAGAAAAGTGAAATCTTGTCATTTGTGACATCATGGATGCATCTAGGGACATTATGCTAAGTGAAATAAGCATAAACAAATAAGCTCTTTTTAAAGGAACAAAGAGTGAAGGGTCTTCTTAGAGCCCATACAATGATTTGAACAGGGAAGTAAAGACTAATATCCATAAAATAAGGTCATCCATTTACAAAAGAATGATATTAAACCAACTCAACAAATATTCACTGAGTTTGTAGTAAATGATAGTCAGTGGAAGGTGTGAATAAATCCTGACTTTAGGTTAATATATTATAAGTAGGACATAAACATGTTTGGGGGCACAGAGATGGATGTGCTTTTTTCCCCAACAACAAAAAAAATCCCACCAATATGGTGTTAAAATTAATGTGTTCATTCTATCACTTAGATGAGGGCTTTCTGCTTGACTCCAATATTTAAAAAAAATAAAGGTACTTCCCTGGTGGCGCAGTGGTTAAGAATCCGCCTGCCAATGCAGGGGACACGGGTTAGAGCCCTGGTCTGGGAAGATCCCACATGCCGCAGAGCGACTAAGCCTGTGCACCACAACTACTGAGCCTGTGCTCTAGAGCCCCTGTGCCACAACTACTGAGCCCACATGCCACAACTACTGAAGCCCGCATGACTAGAGCCTGTGTTCTGCAACAAGAGAAGCCACTTCAATGAGAAGCCCACGCACCACAACAAACAGTAGCCCCCAATGGCCACAACTAGAGAAAGCCAGTGTGCAGCAATGAACACCCAACAAAGCCATAAATAAATAAGTAAATAAATAAATACATTTAAAATAATATAAGCTGCAGACCATGTTACTTGAATCATAATTTTGATTTTTATTTGAGGCCAAATAAGCATCAAGTCATAACATATAATGTTCTAAAATTTGGATGTTTAGGGGACTTCCCTGGTGGTGAGGTGGTTAAGAATCATCCCGCCAATGCAGGGGCACAGGTTCAAGCCCTGGTCCAGGAAGGTCCCACATGCTGCGAGGCAACTAAATTCGTGCACCACAACTACTGAACCTGCACTGTAGAGCCTGTGAGCCACAGCTACTGAATTCGTGTGCCGCAACTACTGAAGTCCGCGTGCCTAGAGCCGGTGCTCCCAAGAAGAGAAGCCACCACAATGAGAAGCCCATGCACCACAATGAAGAGTAGCCCCCGTTCACCACAACTAGAGAAAGACTGCATGCAGCAATGAAGACCCAATGCAGCTAAAAATAAATAAATAAATGAATGAATTTATTTAAAAAAAAACTTTAATGTTTATACAAATACTTAATAGCTAAAATGTTAATTGTACAATGGTAGTGAGAAAACAAAGACACTTTTTCCAATACAAAAGCTTATATTCCTTGGATAGAGTATTAGAAGCACAGAGGGGTTTGTGGAAGGGTTTTTTTTCTTCTCCACAAAGATGAAACCTCACAAATCTGCTCTATAGAGAAAGCAAGATAAGGAATTTTTTTATTTGAGTCCAAAAATAACAGTAATATATTTATTTAAATAATTTAAGTTAAAATTTAAATCACTATTGCTGGAGGAACCTATGATCTATAAAATAACAACAAGAATTTTCTACCTTCTGGTTTTAATAAAAACTGATCTTCACTCTGGG
The DNA here is from genome assembly GCF_000442215.2 of Lipotes vexillifer. Lineage (NCBI taxonomy): Eukaryota > Metazoa > Chordata > Mammalia > Artiodactyla > Lipotidae > Lipotes > Lipotes vexillifer. The sequence goes on along the minus strand of NW_006792830.1, from coordinate 298,573 downwards.
CATTTTCAGTGTGTTAGGCACTGTACTCTACAGGTGCTTTATAATCAATATGTGATTTTATCTCTGTAAGAACTCTATGATGTAGGTATTATACGATGTAGATATATCTCTCTTTCTCACTTTGTTTTTTACATCTTTAGACAGTTTAAGTACTTTCCCAAGAGCACACTCTTAATAAGTTTCAGAGCCATGATTTCAGCCTGAGCTCCTGCCTCTAAAATCAGACCTCTCCATCATAAGCAGTAATATACTGAATCACCTCCATTCCACCACTGGGGAGCAGTGCTAGTAGAAAGAAAATGAAATAGAATTTAAAGGGCTTCCTAGGTTGTCATATGTTTGATTTAGTGAAATACAAATCATGCCAATTTGCTACATAACATCAACAAGGCAAAGTTTAGAAGGCAAAACACCAGATCCCAAGAATCAAAACACAGAATTTCTTGGATATATGTATATAACTAATTCACTTTGCTGTACAGCAGAAACTAACACAACATTGCAAATCAACTATACTCCAATAAAAATTTTAAAAATGCACACAGAAAACATAGAATTTCTGTTCTCACTTATCCCTACTGATTTATGAATTAATCTCGAAGAGCTTGACTCTCAGCTTGTGCATATGCTTTTCAATTCATCCAAAAGGAATTGTGATAAATATCTCCCACCTACCATATAGGAAGGTTCTGAAAATTAGTAATGTTTGAAAAGATTTAATTTCTCTTGAGAAAGAAGCTGTGAGATATTGTATATTTTTATCCCAAACAACTAAATTGAGTATCAATGAAAATTCATTTAAAAGGGTTAGAATTGTCCCTTTAGAGCATGTGAAACTAAGAATTAAAAATTAAAGGATGAAAGTCATAACCCATTAGTAAGAGATGCTCAATGCTAGGCTAGCAAAGCTTAAATATCAACCACACTCAAAGAATCTGAAAGAAAATTTGCTTGAAAGGCTGGCTATCTGCTGGTCCAATTAAATATCTTTAAGATACAGATTCTGTTCTACTATGATATTTACCCACGACTTACATTTACATTATTAGATGTCTTAATTTTTATTTTTCCCTATTGACTCTATTGAGATTTTAGCATTAAAATCTCAATTTTGTTAACAAAGGGAAGACATTCTACAAAACAATACTTATATTTATGTTCTTGCATGCTTAATTATAAGAATCCATCTATGTTTTCATGCTTTGTTGTAAAATAATTTTTAAATATAATTATAACTTATTTTTCCTTCTCTGATTATATTTTTTTATTTTTTTTTTTGGCGGTATGTGGGCCTCTCACTGTTGTGGCCTCTCCCGTTGCGGAGCACGGGCTCGGGACGCGCAGGCTCAGAGGCCATGGCTCACAGGCCCAGCCGCTCCGCGGCATGTGGGATCCTCCC
>NW_006792830.1:281393-285246 GCF_000442215.2 Lipotes vexillifer | reverse complement strand
TTCAGTAGTTGTGGCATGTGGGCTCAGTAGTTGTGGCTCGCGGGCTCTAGAGTGCAGGCTCAGCAGTTGTGGTGCACGGGCTTAGTTGCTCCACAGCATGTGGGATCTTCCCGGACCAGGGTTCAAACCTGTGTCCCCTGCATTGATAGGCGGATTCCTAACCACTGCGCCACCAGGGAAGTCCCACACAATCCATTTTTTTATAAATAAGGTATGACATCTCAGAGGTCAGAGTAAAGAACTGTGAAGAACAATGGACTAGGGTACGACTCCCAGAGAGCTGTAAAAAAAACAACAGACTGGAGAAACACTCCCAGGAAGCTGAGTCTCAGCCTAATCAAGAAAAATCTCCTGATCCTGGAGTACAGGGTATCTGGCAGGATCTGGCAGCACACGCCTGGCAGGATTTCAGAATTTCTATGGACCAGTGACTGCTATATGTCCCCCATTCTTCCCCTTTCAAATGGTTCTCTCTATTGTAGTTATCATGTTCTTGTCTTAACACTGTATGTTGTAACTTATCTTTTTAGTGCAATGAGATAAAGACGAGCTGCATCCAAAACCTTACTTCAGACATCATTATATATCAAGAGATCCTGGACTTTGAGTCTGATGTTGTGACTAGATGAAATTTAGGGGGTTTTAGGAGGGAGGAAATGTATTTTGCCTATGGAAGGGATATAAATCATCATGACAGGGGCCTTCTATGGTAGGTTATGGCAGTAAGACTCTAACTGTTCACACTTGCCTGTATCCATACCTTAGTTAGTTAGCCCTCTCCCACACGCTGGACTTGGCCATGTGACTTGTTTCAGCCAATGAGACAGTAGCAAAATGGACAGCACAGAACCTCGAAAAGTACGCAGACATAGGGGCTTGGCTATTCTGGCTTCTCTTAGAACCACCATGTGAACAAGCATAGGCTAGCCTGCTAGCTGATGACAGATACATGACCTTCAATCGCCTTGATTACCCCAGCCAATAGCCAGTAACCCCTAGAAACAGATCCAACTATATGATCAACAGCTGACCACAGACACATACGTGAAACTAGACAAGAACCACCCAGTGGAGCCCATCCAAACTGCCAGCCAACAAATGGCAAGCTAAATAAATAAACAGTTTTTGTTTTAAACCACTAAATTTGTGGTGCAGAATAACATGGCAAAGAATAATGTTCTAGTTCACATCCAGCAAATTACAGTCTGCAGGCCAAATCTAGCGTGCTCCCTGTTTTGGTACAGCCTACAAATTAAGAATGGTTTTTACATTTGTAAATTGTTGACAAAATCAAATGAAGAATATATTTCATGACATGTAAAAGTTTGGGAAACTCAAACTTCAGTGTCCATAATTAAATTTTATTGGAATGCAGCCACACCCATTTGTTTATCATTATCTATGGCTTCTTTTGCACTGCAACAGCAAAGTTAAATAGACAGAGACTATATTGCCCGTGTTGAGGAAGAATGTCACCTGCCATATCAGTAAACAAAGGATGTTGCAGCCATCAAGCCCTCAGCCACTGCAGCCACCCCCAACCGTGCACCCTGAGGGGATTCAGGGTAAATAAAAGGAGGATACCTGGTCCTAAATAGTTAACGTGCATATCAAAGGAAGGATTTCAATGAGCCCAGACTCTTGCATCTTCCCAGGCATAGAAAAATGCTAAATTCACTATCTTGTGGTATCTGTTTTTCTTCAAATCTTCTTCAAAAGATTAACAGTAATCTTTTGATGTTCTGACTACCTGTTTTGTCTTGTTTTGTTTTGTTTTTGCAAAAACTCCTGTATATCCTGGCTCCTCCCTTACCTCTTCGGAACAGTCCCTCAGAGCTAGCTGAGAGGCTGTCTCCCAGGCTTAAGTCCTCAGTATGTCCACTGAATAAAACATAATTCTCAACTTTTAGGTTGCACTTTTTTTTTTTCCACTAGATACCTGCAAGCCTAAAATATTCACTATCTGGCCCTTTACAGAAAAAGTTTGATGACCCCTGTTTTAGCTATAGTTCAGTTGTTTACACATGGTCAAAAATAGCGCCGACAAAGTTTGGCATTAAGAAGGAAGGTGACTGTTCCATGTCTTGGCAGCCCAGGCACAAGGTTCAGGCTACCATCCACAGGACACCACCCATAGGTGGAGTTCAATGAGATCCTATCAGAAGAGCAAGGGTACACCACAAATGACCAGGACCCTTCAGCAGTAAGTGAAATTAGAAGGAGAAAAGGAAACAAGGCACAAGGGACCTAAGAGACCATGAGAGGAATCTGTGTTTGCTGTCACCAGCTTCTTTCACCTCCTTACAATAGAGCTGAAGCAACACAACTAGCAACAAAACTCCAACTTTAGCGATTCAACAGTTATTTACTGTGAGAGAAAATCTAAGTTTACATCAAAAAAAAGCAAGCAACTAAGATTTCTAAATATTATAATAAATTATAAATTTATAATAAATACATTTATAAATTATAATTTATAATAAATTTTAAATATTCTACAAGTACAGACATGGTGAAAGAGAGGACAGTGCATTGGAAACAAATGCCTAATGTAACTTTTATGGCCTTACCCTCATTATTTCCATGGTAGTATCTTTGCTTACTCATTTTCCCTCATGTTCTTTTTCCCTGGCTCTTCCTTTTGATTGCCCCAACAAAAGAAAACTGGTAATTGAAACTCATTAAACTTGAGTTTGACCACCGATGAAGAAACCAGAAAAGTTACCAGTGGGTGCTCTAACTATATCCCTTCATAACTTCACCAGTAACTGATGATCCACTATTTTACGTATATGGAAAACAGAACCAGAAAGAAAGAACAGGTAGACATAAAATAAGAGAAAGAAAAACAGGAGGGAAATGAGAAAGAAAGGACAAAAACTAAAAAACAAACCCAAGAACCTATTCTGACCTCTTTACATGTGCTAAGAAATCGACATAGAAAGGAATTTCAGCTATCAGGAGGACAAGAACATTGCTCTCCACATTCCCTATTTTGGGAACTGCCTCTGATCTACAAGTACAATAGAATGGCTACAAATTAGTACCAAACTCACCAGGGATTTCGAAGCATATTGGTCACATAGGTTCCTGAGACATCCTGTGAGTAGGTACAGAACATCTGAAAAAAAAAAAAAAAGAGTGATAAGCTTCTGACTGAAATTCCTACAACATTTGCCTTTTTTTAAAAATTATTATTATTTTTTTTTTTGGTACGCAGGCCTCTCACTGTTGTGGCCTCTCCCGTTGCAGAACACAGGCTCTGGACGTGCAGGCTCAGCGGCCATAGCTCACGGGCGCAGCCACTCTGTGGCATGTGGGATCTTCCCGGACCGGGGCACGAACCCGTGTCCCCTGCATTGGCAGGTGGACTCTCAACCACTGCGCCACCAGGGAAGCCCTGCCTTATTTTAAATTAGAGTTTTTGCTTATTTCTAATGACAGACCACGGTAGGAGGGTGGGAGGAGCAGTCTGCCTGGATGTCTGTAATCAGGAGACACATTCATAGCAAATTCAAAAAAATAAATAAAAGTGAAAAAAAAAATCTGTTTTTTATTATCACCTGGCACAGAAAATTCTAAATGCTTCTAAATAAATGATAAAATATTCCTTCTTACCCAAGCAAACTGTATTCTACTTCTTAGTATACCACTGCTTATTTTACCCAAAACTCTAAAAGGTTTCCACTCTTTTCATAGCCACTGACACCTTAAAGCCAGCCTCACACATACATCCAAAATCGTAAACAAATATAAACACTCCAAAAGCATGGACCAACAACTGAATTTTACTAGAGGTTTTCTGGGGTGGCTGAGAAAGGAGTTACATAATAGATGACACAACAAATTTTAA
>NW_006792830.1:253352-281383 GCF_000442215.2 Lipotes vexillifer | reverse complement strand
CTTTCCCTCCTACCCCTGATCCCTTTTATCTTTCTTTGAAATCCCTCAGATTATCCTCCCTTTTCCTATCACCTGAAACTCCTTCCTTTTTCTCCTCAAACTCCAATCTCCCTTTAGTGTCTCTGTACTTTTCTTATTTAAAGAAATTTATCCAATTTATATCTTCACCCATTAGCCCCTCCACAAAACAAATAATAAACATGTTCCTGGGATACTCTTTCCTCCTTAGCCTAAAAAGCACCAGGTAGGAAGAGGTTGTAAATAACTAATACTAATCTAAACCATCCAGTTGATAAAATAACAATGTGTGACTACATTTTAAAAAATGTATAGGGTAAACTGCAAAAGCTGTTTAAATACATCACAGGACTTCCCTGGTGGCGCAGTGGTTAAGAATCCGCTTGCCAATGCAGGGGAAACGGGTTCGAGCCCAGGTCCCAGAAGATCCCACATGCCGTGGAGCAGCTAAGCCCATGCGCCACAACTACTGAGCCTGCGATCTAGAGCCCATGAGCCACAACTACTGAGTCCACGTGCCACAACTACTGAAGCCCACGCACCTAGCCCCTGTGCTCCACAACAAAGAGAGGCCACTGCAATGAGAAACCCGTGCACTGCAATGGAGAGTAGCCCAGCTCGCCGCAACTAGAGAAAGCCCACGTACAGCAACGAAGACCCAACGCAGCCAAAAATAAATAAATAAATAAATGAATAAATAAATAAATTTATAATAAATAATAACAAATAAATACATTACAGAAAAACACAGAAGTAATAAATATGAATGGGAAGTATTTTCTAAGGGTATTTTTTAAATTTATATTACACCTTCTGCTAGGAAGATAACATATATTTTACCCAAATTAGTTTGGCATTTGTGGTTTTCAATTTAATAACATCTATAATATGAAGGGAAAACTCCTGATAAATTGAAAGAAGACTTGCATTTTGACGTTATATAAGCCATCTAAAATGCTTGCCACAGAGTGTGTTTTTCTATATTCTCCCTCTTTGTAAAGTTGCTTATAGTGAAATTCTTCAATAGTGAAGTGGAGTAAATGGTCTAAATTGCTTCAGCACAGCTCAGCAAGGTTTCATTACACTTACTGAAGTATACTTTTACCTACAAGCATGTGCAGCATTAAGTGATATACTTGTCATGCACCGCATGGGTGAAAAGTACTTATACTGAAATGCTCCCTTTCTGCTCTCCCAGAGTATAAGAATGGGAAATAAAACTGGGTTCCCTTCCCAAGGGTTAAAATGACCAGAAAACTCTTCAGGATGAAGTTTAGCTTTTCCCTGATAATGCTTCCCTCCCCCGCAAACCCCTACCCAGCATCAGGCTAAAAAAAAAGAGAAAAAAAAATAGAATTAAAAAGTCCGTTTTGTCAGGTTTTCATCATCACATGGTCTATTTTCAAGATAGAAAAGAAAACATCAATTCTAGACTATAGAAGTAGTAGCTGAACCATTTGGAAATGGGTTATCCCTTGTAGTATATGCTAAATAGAATTCTCATAAGGTGCCATACATGCATATCTATGTTATCTTAGAATACATGCTAAAATTATCAAATCCAAGTGATCTGCCAAAAGATAAATCTAACCCAGAACCCCAGTCTTTTATATATGAAAGTCCTAAAAATATGTTCCTGCTCTGTAGACTTTTCGTCAACCAACAATCAGAAATATATTACTGGGAGACCTTCAGGATGGTGGAGGAGTAACACATGGAGATCACCTTCCTCCCCACAAATACATCAGAAATACATCTACATGTGAAACAGCTCCTACAGAACACCTACTGAACGCTGGCAGAAGAACTCAGACGTCCCAAAAGGCAAGAAAGTCCCCACGTACCTGGGTAGGGTAAAAGAAAAAAGAAAAGGCAGAGTAAAAAGAATAGGGGAGGGAGCTGTGAAGGAGGAAAAGTTTCCACACACTAGGGGGCCCCTTCTGGGCAGAGACTGCAGGTGGCAGAGGGGGGAAGCTTCAGAGCCACAGAGGAGAACGCAGCCACAGGGGTGCAGAGGGCAAAGAGGAAAGATTCCTGCATAGACGATCGGTGCTGACCAACACTCACCAGCCTGAGAGGCTTGTCTGCTCACCCGCCAGGGTGGGTGGGGTCTGGGAGCTGAGGCTCGGGCTTCGGAGGTCAGATCCCCGGGAAAGAACTGGGGTTGGCTGCGTGAACACAACCTGAAGGGAGCTAGTGCACCACAGCAAGCCAGGAGGGAGTCCAGGAAAAAGTCTGGAACTGCCAAAGAGGCAAAAGACCATTGTTATGGGGTGCACAAGAAGAGGGGATTCAGAGCACCACCTAAACGAGGTCCAGAGACGGCCGCGAGCTGCGGCTATCAGCGCGGACCCCAGAGACTGACATGAAACGCTAAGGATGCAACTGCAGCCACCAAGAAGCCTGTGTGCAAGTGCAGGTCACTATCCACATGTCCGCTCCTGGGAGCCTGTGCAGCCAGCCACTGCCAAGGACACGTGATCCAGGGACAGCTTCCCCAGGAGAACGCATGGCATGCCTCAGGGTGGTGCAATGTCACACTGGCCTCTGCAGCCACAGGCTCACCCAGCATTCCGTATCCCTCCCTCCCTGCAGCCTGAGTGAGCCAGAGCCACCTAATCAGCTTCTCCTTTAACCCCGTCCTGTCTGGCAGGGGAAGAGACGCCCTCAGGTGACCTACACGCAGAGACAGGGCCAAATCCAAAGCTGAACCATGGGAGCTATGCGAACAAAGTAGAGAAAGGGAAAGCTCTCCCAGCAGCCTCAGCAGCAGCAGATTAAATCTCCACAATCAACTTGATGTACCCTGCATCTGTGGAATACTTGAATAGACAACAAATCATCCCAAAATTGAGGCGGTGCACTTTGGGAGCAACTGTACACTTGGGGTTTGCTTTCTGCATCTAATTTGTTTCTGGTTTTATGTTTCTCTTAGTTTTGTACTTAGAGTTTATTACCATTGGTAGATTTGTTTATTGATTTGGTTGCTCTCTTCCATTTTTCTCTTTTTTTTTTTTTTGTGGTACGTGGGCCTCTCACTGTTGTGGCCTCTCCCGTTGCGGAGCACAGGCTCTGGATGCGCAGGCTCAGCAGCCATGGCTCACGGGCCCAGCCGCTCCGCAGCATGTGGGATCTTCCCGGACCGGGGCATGAACCCGTGTCCCCTGCATCAGCAGGCAGACACTCAACCACTGCACCAACAGGGAAGCCTCCATTTTTATTTTAATATATAGATTTTTTTTTCCTTTTTCAATTTTTGTGAGTGTGTATGCGTATGCTTCTTTGTGAGATTTTGCCTGTATAGCTTCACTTTTACCATTTGTCCTAGAATTCTGTCTGTCCATTTTTTTTTTTTTTAGTATAGTTTTTAGTGCTTGTTATCATTGGCAAATTTTTTCTTTTTGGGTTTGGTTGCTCTCTTCTTCCTTTCTTTCTTTTTTTTTCTATTTTTTATTACTTTTTAACTTTTTTAACTTTTTAATAATTTTTTTAATTTTAATGATTTTATTTTTTCTTTCTTTCTTTCTTCTTTTCTCCCTTTTCTTCTGAGCCGTCGGGCTGACAGGATCTTGGTGCTCCAACCAGGTGTAAGGCCTGTGTCTCTGAACGGGGAGCGTCCAGTTCAGGACATTCGTCCACCACAGACCTCCCGGCTCCACGTAATATCAAACGGCAAAAGCTCTCCCAGAGATCTCCAACTCAACGCTAACATCCAGCTCCACTCAACGACCAAAAAGCTAGAGTGCTAGACACCCTGTGCCAAACAACTAGCAAGACAAGAATGCAACACGACCCATTAGCAGAGAGGCTGCCTAACATCATAATAAGGTCTCAGACACCCCAAAACACACCACCAGACAAATTTCTGCCCACCAGAAAGACAAGATCCAGCCTCATCCACCAGAAACAAAGGCACCAGTCCCCTCCACAAGGAAGCCTACACAACCCATTGAACCAACCTTATCCACTGGGACTAGACACCAAAAACAAAGGAAACTACGAACTTGCAGCCTGTGAAAACGAGACCCACAAACACAGTAAGTTAAGCAAAATGAGAAGGCAGAGAAACAGCAGATGAAGGAGCAAGGTAAAAATACACCAGACCAAACAAATGAAGAGGATATAGGCAATCTATGTGAAAAAGAATTCAGAGTAATGATAGTAAAAATGATCTAAAATGTTGGAAATGGAATGCAGAAAACACAAGAAATGTTTAACAAGGACCAAGAAGAACTAAAGAACAAACAAACAATGATGAACAACACAATAAATGAAATTAAAAATTCTCTAAAAATTCTCTAAACTACTTAAATGTAAATGGACTAAATGCTCCCACCAAAAAATATAGACTGGCTGAATGGATACAAAAACAAGACATGTATATATGCTGTCTACAAGAGACCCACTTCAGACCTAGGGACACATACAGACTGAAAGTGAGAGGATGGAAAAAGATATTCCATGCAAATGGAAATCATAAGAAAGCTGGAGTAGCAATTCTCATATCAGACAAAACAGACTTTAAAATAAAGACTATTACAAAAGACAAAGAAGGACACTACATAATGATCAAGGGATCGATCCAAGAAGAAGATATAACCATTGTAAATATTTATGCACCCAACATAGGCGCACCTCAATACATGAGGCAAATGCTAACAGCCATAAAAGGGGAAATCGACAGTAACACAACCATAGTAGGGGACTTTAACACACCACTTTCACCAATGGAGAGATCATCAAAAATGAAAATAAATAAGGAAACACAAGCTTTAAATGATACATTAAACAAGATGGACTTAATTGATATTTATAGGACATTCCATACAAACAACAGAAGTAAATATTTATGCACCCAACATAGGCGCACCTCAATACATGAGGCAAATGCTAACAGCCATAAAAGGGGAAATCGACAGTAACACAACCATAGTAGGGGACTTTAACACACCACTTTCACCAATGGAGAGATCATCAAAAATGAAAATAAATAAGGAAACACAAGCTTTAAATGATACATTAAACAAGATGGACTTAATTGATATTTATAGGACATTCCATACAAAAACAACAGAATACACTTTCTTCTCAAGTGCTCATGGAACATTCTCCAGGATAGATCATATCTTGGGTGACAAGTCAAGCCTTGGTAAATTTAAAAAAATTGAAATCATATCCAGTATCTTTTACAACCACAATGGTATGAGACTAGATATCAATTACAGGAAAAAATCTGTAAAAAATAAAAATACATGGAGGCTAAACAATACACTACTTAATAAATAAGAGATCACTGAAGAAATCAAAGAGAAAATTAAAAAATACCTAAAAAGATATGAAAGTGAAAACACGACGACCCAAAACCTATGGGATGCAGCAAAAGCCATTCTAAGAGGGAAATTTATAGCAATACAATCCTACCTCAAGAAACAAGAAATATCTCAAATACAAAACCTAAACTTACAACAAAAGCAATAAGAGAAAGAAGATCAAAAAACCAACAAAGTTAGCAGAAGGAAAGAAATCATAAAGATCAAATCAGAAATAAATGAAAAAGTAATGAAGGAAACAATAGCAAATATCAATAAAACTAAAAGGTGGTTCTTTGAGAAGATAAAGGAAATGGATAAACAATTAACCAGACTCATCAAACAAAAAGGGAGAGGGCTTCCCTGGTGGCACAGTGGTTGAGAGTCCACCTACGGATGCAAGGAACACGGGTTCCTGCCCCGGTCTGGGAAGATCCCACATGCCGCAGAGCGGCTGGGCCCGTGATCCACAGCCGCTGAGCCTGCGCGTCCAGAGCCTGTGCTCCGCAATGGGAGGGGCCACAGCAGTGAGAGGCCGGCATACTGCAAAAAAAAAAAAAAAAAAGGGAGAAGGCTCAAATCAATAGAATTGCACATGAAAAAGGAGAAGTAACAACTGACACTGCAGAAATACAAAGGAACATGAGAGATTACTACAAGCAACATTGTGCCGATAAAATGGACAACCTGAAGAAACGGACAAATTCTTAGAAAAGCACAACATTCCAAGACTAAAACAGGAAGAAATAGAAAATATAAACAGACCAATCACAAGCACTGGAATTGAAACTGTGATTAAAAATCTTCCAACAGGGCTCCCCTGGTGGTGCAGTGGTTGAGAGTCCTCCTGCGGATGCAGGGGACACGGGTTCATGCCCTGGTCTGGGAAGATCCCACATGCCATGGAGCTGCTGGACCCGTGTGCCATGGCCGCTGAGCCTGCGCGTCTGGAGCCTGTGCTCCACAACAGGAGAGGTCACAACATTGAGAGGCCCGCGTACTGCAAAAAAAAAAAAAAAATCTTCCAACAAACAACAGCCCAGGACCAGATGCCTTCACAGATGAACTCTATCAAATATTTAGAGAAGACTTAACACCTATCCTTCTCAAACTCTTCCAAAATATAGCAGAGGGAGGAAAACTCCCAAACTCATTCTACGAGGCCACCATCACCCTGATACCAAAACCAAAAAAGATGTCACAAAGACAGAAAACCACAGGCCAATATCACTGATCAACACAGATGCAAAAATCCTCAACAGAGTCCAAAAGCACATTAAAAGGATTATACAGCATGATCAAGTGGGGTTTATCCCACGAATGCAAAGATTCTTCAATATATGCAAATCAATCAATGTGATACACCATATTAAGAAAGAGAAGGAGAAAAATCATATGATCATCTCAATAGATGCAGAAAAGCTTTTGACAGAATTCAACACACATTTATGATAAAAACCCTATAGATAACAGGCATAGAGGAAACTTACCTCAACATAATAAAGGCCATATATGACAAACCCACAGCCAACATTCTTCTCAATGGTGAAAAAACAAACCATTTCCTCTAAGATCAGGAACAAGACAAGGTTGTCCACTCTCACCACTATTATTCAACATAGTTTTAGAAGCTTTAGCAACAGAAATCAGAGAAGAAAAACAAATAAAAGGAATCCAAATCAGAAAAGAAGAAGTAAAGCTGTCACTGTTTGCAGATACCATGACACTATACATAGAGAATCTAAAGATACTACCATAAAACTACCAGAGCTAATCAATGAATTTGGTAACGTAGCAGGATAAAAAGTTAATGCACAGAAATCTCTTGCATTCCTACACACAAATGATGAAAAACCTGAAAGAGAACTTCAGGAAACACTCCCATTTACCACTGCAACAAAAAGAATAAAGTATCTAGGAATAAACCTACCTAAGGAGACAGAAGACCTGTATGCAGAAAATTATAGGACACCGATGAAAGAAATTAAAGATGATACAAATAGATGGAGAGATATACCACGTTCTTGGATGGGAAGAATCAACACTGTGAAAATGACTCTACTACCCAAACCAATCTATACATTCAACTCAATCCCTATGAAACTACCACTGGGACTTTTCACAGAACTAGAACAAGAAATTTCACAATTTGTATGGAAACACAAAAGACCCCGAAGAGCCAAAGCAATCTTCAGAACGAAAAATGGAGCTGGAGGAATCAGGCTCCCTGACTTCAGACTATACTACAAAGCTACAGTAATCAAAACAGTATGGTACTGGCACAAAAACAGAAAGATAGATTAATGGAACAGGATAGAAAGCCCAGAGATAAACCCATGCACATATATACACCTTATCTTTGATAAAGGTGGCAGGAATGTACAGTGGAGAAAGTGGTGCTGGGAAAACTGGACAGGTACATGTAAAAGTATGAGATTATATCACTCCCTAACACCATACACAAAAATAAGCTCAAAACGGTTTAAAGACCTAAATGTAAGGCCAGAAACTATCCAACTCTTAGAGGAAAACATAGGCAGAACACCCTATGACATAAATCACAGCAAGATCCTTTCTGACCCACCTCCTAGAGAAATGGAAATAAAAACAAAAATAAACAAAAATAAACAAATGGGACCTAATGAAACTTCAAAGCTTTTGCACGGCAAAGGAAACCATAAACAAGACAAAAAGACAACCCTCAGAATGGGAGAAAAGATTTGCAAATGAAACAACTGACAAAGGATTAATCTCCAAAATTTACAAGCAGCTCCTGCAGCTCCATAACAAAAAAACAAACAATCCAATCCAAAAATGGGCAGAAGACCTAAATAGACATTTCTCCAAAGAAGATATACAGACTGCCAACAAACACATGAAAGAATGCTCAACATCATTAATCATTAGAGAAATGCAACTCAAAACTACAATGAGATATCATCTCACACCAGTCAGAATGGCCATCATCAAAATATCTAGAAACAATAAATGCTGGAGAGGGTGTGGAGAAAAGGGAACACTCTTGCACTGCTGGTGGGAATGTGAATTGGTTCAGCCACTATGGAGAACAGTATGGAGGTTCCTTAGAAAACTAAAAATAGAAATACCATATGACCCAGCAATCCCACTACTGGGCATATACCCTGAGAAACCCAAAATTCAAAAAGAGTCATGTACCAAAATGTTCATTGCAGCTCTATTTACAATAGCCCAGAGATGGAAACAACCTATGTGCCCATCATCGGATGAATGAAGAAGATGTGGCACATATATACAATGGAATATTACTCAGTCATAAAAAGAAACGAAATTGAGCTATTTGTAATGAGGTGGATAGACCTAGAGTCTGTCATACAGAGTGAAGTAAGTCAGAAAGAAGAAGACAAATACCATATGCTAACACATATATATGGAATTAAAAAAAAAATGTCATGAAGAACCTAGGGGTAAGACAGGAATAAAGACACAGACCTACTGGAGAATGGATTTGAGGATATGGGGAGGGGGAAGGGTGAGCTGTGACAGGGTGAGAGAGAGGCATGGACATATATACACTAACAAACGTAAGGTAGATAGCTAGTGGGAAGCAGCCGCATGGCACAGGGATATCGGCTCGGTGCTTTGTGACCACCTGGAGGGGTGGGATAGGGAGCGTGGGAGGGAGGGAGACACTAGAGGGAAGAGATATGGGAACATATAAATATGTATAACTGATTCACTTTGTTATAAAGCAGAAAATAACACACCATTGTAAAGCAATTATACCCCAAAAAAGATGTTAAAAAAAAAAAAGAGCCAAGACAAGGAAGCAACCTAACTGTCCATCAACAGATGAATGGATAAAGAAGATGTGGCACATATACACAATGGAATATATCTCAGCCATAAAAAGAAACGAAATTGAGTTATTTGTAGTGAGGTGGATGGACCTAGAGCCTATCATACAGAGTGAAGTAAGTCAGAAAGAGAAAAAGAAATACCATATGCTAACACATATATATAGAATCTAAAGAAAAAAAAATGGTTCTGAAGAACCTAGGGGCAGGACAGGAATAAAGATGCAGACATAAAGAATGGACTTGAGGACATGAGGAGGGGGAAGGGTAAGCTGGGACGAAGTGAGAGAGTGGCATGGACATATATACACTACCAAATGTAAAACAGATAGCTAGTGGGAAACAGCCACATAGTACAGGGAAATCAGCTGGGTGCTTTGTGACCACCTAGAGGGGTGGGATAGGGAGAGTGGGAGGGAGACGTAAGTGGGAGGAGATATGGAGATATATGTATATGTATAGCTGATTCACTTTGTTATAAAGCAGAAACTAACACACCATTGTAAAACAATTATACTCTAATAAAGGTGTTAAAAAAAATGAAATACATTATTTTCCACACAATAATATGCATGGAAGATACTACAGAATATCCTTAAGGTTCTAGAATGTTGGTTCTCAAACTATTTGGATAGCACAGTGCAACAGTAAGAAATGTTCAAGCATGAAACTCAAATAGTCAATATTGACTTATTTTTAAATTATATACATGTACTATATTATCTAAATAATATACATCTAAAACACAAAAATTGAAAAATTTTTGTAAAAAGATAATGAAGCACACAATATTTTAAAGTATTTTATTGGTCATTTGTATTTTTATAAAATGTGATTCTCACTAAAAACATAATATTGTTATTAATATAATAATACACTTCAATTGTTTCACAAATTTTAGTTTAACACCTGATGACAGGATTTTAAAACCTGCTTCTAAGTTGTTTCTTTTATTTATTTATTTTTAATTCTTATAAATATTTATTATAGATAACACTGTTAACATTTGATGCATTTCCTTCCAGTCTTTTCTCTCTGTAATTTTTTTTTTTAAACATCTTTATTGGAGTATAATTGCTTTACAATGTGTTAGTTTCTGCTTTATAACAAAGAGAATCAGTTATACATATACACATGGCCCCATATCTCTTCCCTCTTGCGTCTACCTCCCTCCCACTGTCCCCATCCCACCCCTCTAGGTGGTCACAAAGCACCCAGCTGACCTCCCTGTGCTATGCGGCTGCCTCCCACTAACTATCTATTTTACGTTTGGTAGTATATATATGTCCATGCCACTCTCTCACTATGTTACAGCTTACCCTTCCCCCTCCCCATATCCTCAAGTCCATTCTCTAGTACATCTGTGACTTTATTCCCATCTCACCCCTAGGTTCTTCATGACCATTTTTCTTTCTTAGATTCCATATATATGTGTTAGCATACAGTATTTGTTTTTCTCTTTCTGACTTACTTCAGTCTGTATGATAGGCTCTACAAATAACTCAATTTCGTTTCTTTTTATGGCTGAGTAATATTCCATTGTATATATGTG
Organism: Lipotes vexillifer; assembly: GCF_000442215.2. Classification (NCBI taxonomy): domain Eukaryota; kingdom Metazoa; phylum Chordata; class Mammalia; order Artiodactyla; family Lipotidae; genus Lipotes; species Lipotes vexillifer. The sequence goes on along the minus strand of NW_006792830.1, from coordinate 270,668 downwards.
CCACATCTTCTTTATCCATTCATCTGTTGATGGATATTTAGGTTGCTTCTATGCCCTGGCTATTGTAAATAGAGCTGCAATGAACATTCTGGTACATGTCTCTTTTTGAATTATGGTTTTCTCGGGGTATATGCCCAGTAGTGGGATTGCTGGGTCGTCTGGTAGTTCCACTTTTAGTTTTTTGTGGGTTTTTTTTGTGGTACGTGAGCCTCTCACTGCTGTGGCCTCTCCCGTTGCGGAACAGAGGGTCCACGGCAAGTGGGATCTTCCCGAACCGGGGCACGAACCCGTGTCCCCTGCATCGGCAGGCGGACTCTCAACCACTGCGCCGCCAGGGAAGCCCTCATTTTTAGTTTTTTAAGGAACCTCCATACTGTTCTCCATAGGGGCTGTATCAATTTACATTCCCAACAGCAGGGCAAGAGGGTTCCCTTTTCCCCACACTTTCTCCAGCATTTATTGTTTGTAGATGTTTTGATGACAGCTATTCTGACCGGTGTGAGATGAGATCTCATTGTAGTTTTGAGTTGCATTTCTCTAATGATTAATGATGTTGAGCATTCTTTCATGTGTTTGTTGGCAATCTGTACATCTTCTTTGGAGAAATGTCTATTTAGGTCTTCTGCCCATTTTTGGATTGGGTTGTTTGGTTTTTTTGATATTGGGCTGCATGAGCTGCTTGTAAATTTTGGAGGTTAATCCTTTGTCAGTTGCTTCATTTGCAAATCTTTTCTCCCATTCTGAGGGTTGTCTTTTCGTCTTGTTTATGGTTTACTTTACTGTGCAAAAGCTTTCAAGTTTCATTAGGTCCCATATGTTTATTTGTGTTTTTATTTCCATTTCTCTAGGAGGTGGGTCAAAAAGGATCTTGCTGTGATTTATGTCATAGAGTGTTCTGCCTATGTTTTCCTCTAAGAGTTTGATAGTGTCTGGCCTTACATTTAGGTCTTTAATCCATTTTGAGTTTATTTTTGTGTATGATGTTAGGCAGTGTTCTAATTTCATTCTTTTACATGTAGCTGTCCAGTTTCCCAGCACCACTTATTGAAGAGGCTGTCTTTTCTCCATTGTATATTCTTGCCTCCTTTACAATGATAAGGTGACCATATGTGCATGGGTGTTTCTCTGGGCTTTCTATCCTGTTCCATTGATCTATATTTCTGTTTTTGTGCCAGTACCATACTGTCTTGATTACTGTAGCTTTGTAGTATAGTCTGAAGCCAGGGAGCCTGATTCCTCCAGATCTGTTTTTCATTCTCAAGATTCCTTTGGCTATTCGGGGTCTTTTGTGTTTCCATACAAATTGTGAAATTTTTTGTTCTAGTTCTGTGAAAAATGCCAGTGGTAGTTTGATAGGGATTGCATTGAACCTGTAGATTGCTTTGGGTAGTGGAGTCATTTTCACAATGTGATTCTTTCAATCCAAGAACATGGTATATCTCTCCATCTATTTGTATCATCTTTAATTTCTTTCATCAGTGTCTTATAATTTTCTGCATACAGGTCTTTTGTCTCCTTAGGTAGGTTTATGAGCTGTTTCCTTTAATATGTGGTTTTTATAAGTGAAAAAGATTTCTCATAAATATATGTATTTCCAAAACGGAAGAAGTGCCAACATTTGGTTGCTTTTACTAAATCGTGATGCTCATTTTTCAATGCCACCCAAAAATTTTACGGTTTTTGGTGAAATTCAGCTAATAAATTTCCAGTTGTTGCAAACTAATCACAAATGTATTCAAACTCACAAAAACTAAGTTGGAAGATTTTTTAATGGATTTTTAAAATTTTTCAAACTTCTTACGTGCCAAACTAAGCATTTTTTTAGGTAACAAACACATCATTTTATGCAATACCATATGACAGTAGAAACATTTTCCACTATTTGGTTTTAAAATACTCCTTTTTGAGGCCTTCCCTGGCAGTCCGGTGGTTAAGGCTCCGCATTTCCACTGCAGGGGGTTCAGGTTCAATCCCTGGTCAGGGAACTAAGAACCCACGTGCCTCACAGCATGGCCAAAAAAAAAAAAACAAACCTCCTTTTTAGGAAAAGAAACGAATTTTCTCACTAATTATGAAAACTGTCTCTGTTTTGTTGGTACAGAGTAAATGTGTTAAGCGTGTATATGTTAATTTTCTATTAGGTCGGAGTCTACTCATAGTTACCTATCACAGAAAGGTTAGCAAACTTGGAACCTTGTATTTTGTAAAAGAAATATGCACTATTCATCTTTAAATCTGACAGCTGCTCCACGTGTTTTATCTCAAAATAACCACTGAACTTCTGTAAGGCATAAGAGATGCCCATGGTCACTTCCCACCTCAGTACTAAACATTATGAGGATTCTATTATTTAGGATAGTACACTATAATCCATATATCTGTTTAGGAGGGACACACAAACAGCAATACTCTGAGAAAAATGAAAGACAACAGCAACCTCTCCCTGCATTAGAAGTTCCCCTGTATTGGAAGAAAAGCATGCCCTATGAATCACGACTACCCAATATACAGGGTATAGTTAAGCTTAATTTCTTTATAATTTTGTAGACTAGGGAAATATATAAAGAAAAATTCTAAAATTTTCTGGATACTTAGAAATAAATAACTTTCTTGAGCAACCCCTGGGTGTTCTTCAGAGTAATGGTTCCAAGCAGTGACTCTGAAAGTACTACCTGCAATTTGAACTATTCTATGATCTTGTCAAAATAGCAAATCTCTAGGCCTCATCCAAACCTACTAGGTCAGAAACTCTGTGGAAGATGCCAAGCTATGTATTAGCATTAGTAACAAGCAGGTTGTTTTAGTTACTTGTTGCTGTATAACCAGTCATCCCAAAACATAGTAGCTTAAAATAATTATTTTTTTCTTACAATTCTGTGGATTAGCAGGACTTGTGATCCACATGGTATCAGATTTCATTTATACAACTGCATTCATCTGGGAACTGTACCAGCCTGAATTATCCTCAGAGGTCTCATGCAGTCTGGTGCTGACCAACGATGGGGCACCCCAGTCCTCCTCCCTGTGGTACCTCTCTTTCCCATGGTCCTTCATCATTCACTAGGCTAGCCTGAGCTTCCTGACATGGTAGCTGGTTTCTAAGACCATGGAAGCAGAAATCTCTTAAGGGCTTGCTTCAGAACTTACTTAGACTCTTTTGCTGCATTCTATTGGTCAATTCAAGTCACATGGCCTACCCAGATTCAGGTGAAAGGGCAACAAGACTCCACCTTTTTTTTTTTTTTTTTGGTACGCGGGCCTGTCACTGTTGTGGCCTCTCCCGTTGCGGAGCACAGGCTCTGGACGCGCACGCTCAGAGGCCATGGCTCACGGGCCCAGCTGCTCCGCGGCATGTGGGATCTTCCCGGAGCGGGGCACGAACCCGTGTCCCCTGCATTGGCCAGCGGACCCTCAACCACTGCACCACCAGGGAAGCCCCAAGACTCCACCTTTTGATGGAAGGAGCAGTATGCATGTACAGAGATAGGAAGAACTGTTGGTGGCCACCACTGGAGACAAGCTCTTACACAGATGATCTCACAGTTAAAATTTGAGAGCAGCTCTTATAACGTGATAAATCTAGCCGAGACTGTTAGATTTAAAGTAAGAGCAGTTTTCAGCATTCATAATAAGTTGTTACATAACTTTTGCATCAAACTAGCCGTTACTGATAAGAGTAAAAACCCTGTATCAAAAAATATATACACGTATATATATATATCTAAATATATATCAAAAATATATATACGTAATATAAAATATTCTTCTTTTTCATGATGCTAAATTATATCGTAATAATTAGTTTTTTAACCATTCTTCCCTAAGACATTGGTCCCATCCTTGCAAACAAATAAACTGTCAATAAATAGACTAAAATTTATTAATGAAAGAAAAAACAAACTATTTCAATGCCATTGTTTTACCTTAACCAAACCAGTCATACATATTGGTAAATCTGTCAGCTGTCCTCAGTGCAAAACCCTACCATTTATGGCCAAATAGCAGCTGAAATTCTACCATGAGAGGGTTAAACTGGTGGTTTTTTCAGAGGGAGGCCATGCTGGCACTGGATAGGAACAGAAAGGAATAGAGATGGTCCTCCAAATCACCAAGGGTTAACCCAGTTTCCAAGTACAGGAGATACTTGGTTTCAAAGATTTCATTCAAAGTTTCCATTAGAGATCTTGAGACCCATGGCTTGTAGAGATGTGTCGTTTTCCTAAATCGTGAATTTGAATCACATAATTATATAAAGGAGTGTTAAAGATTGAGCCTGTGTTATCAAAAAGACAAGAAATAACAAGAATTGGAGAGAATGTGGAGAAAAAGGGAACCGTCATACACTGTTGGTAGAAACGTAAATTGGTACAACTACGATGGAAACAATATGGAGATTCCTCGAAAAATTAAGAATAGAGCTACCATACGATCTAGCTATTCCACTTCTGTGTATTTATCCAAAGAATATAAAAACACTAATTAAAAAAGATTTATGCACCCATATGTTCACTGCAGCATTATTTACAATAGCCAAGTTATGGAAACAACCTAAGTGAAGACATGATATATAATACAATGGAATATTACTCAGCCATAAAAAGATGAAATATTGCCATTTGCAATGATATGGATAGACCTTGGGGGTACTATGCTAAGTGAAATAAGTCAGAGAAAGAAAGACAAATACCCATGATTTCACTCATATGTGGAATGTTTAAAAATAATAAATGAACAAACAAAACAAAATAAAAACAAACACAAATATACAGAGAACAGATTGGTAGTCATCAAAGGAAAGAGGGGCTGACAGAGGGCGAAATAGTTTATCAGGATGTCAACTGTTGTGACGGATGGAAACTAGACTTTGGTGGTGAGCATGCTGTAGTACATACAGAAGCTGAACTATAATGTTGTATACATAAAACTTATAAAGCAACGTTACCTCAACTTAAAAAAAAAAAAAAAGACTGAGCCTGGCTGATTGTCCAGAATCTGCTCTCAATTAGGATTTGTTGCCCTCTACTTGTCATGAATGAATTTTCTAGGAAGAAATTATATGCTTCAAATCAGATGTCAAAAACTAAAGACCCACAGGCCAGATACAACGATATGTATTTAGTTTGGTCTGAACTTTTTTTTAGAACTAGAATTAGTTGCAACTTTACATTAAAAAATAAAAACATAGTACTTCAAATTTTTTAAAAAAATCAAGGGAACTTGCAGTACTGGACTCACATTTCCACATGGCAACACAAGACTGCAGCTGATTATAGCCTACCCCCTACAGACAGGGCATGTGCATTCCAGCTTGCCATTGTCCCTACTGCTTCCTATGAACTTACTCTAGAATGCTTCCTTCATTTACATTATCTACCTGACCTTTGGAAGTAATTTAGTTTTTTACCCCCATAGTGGTTTTTAAAAATTCAGGGATTTTAAAATGACTAGAAGATGTCATTTGTAAAGACTTTTGAATATAAAAGATCTACTCTATTTAAGACCAGACTTTTCTGATATACATCTTAGTACATGCTTAATATACTATACATGTAGTACAAATTGAAACATTTTGTTTGTTCTTGTCACAAAAAAAAAATAGTTAATTTCACGTATTTAGAGTAATAGACTTTTTAGGGAAAAAATCAAGCTAATAACCCCTTTTTATGTAGTATCACTTTTTTTCCAGTTGAAGAGATGAAAGGGGAAAAAAATACCCTGAAATTATGCAAAGGGCAAAAAGAGAGAAATGCAACATATGTGGAGTTTTTTCTATAAAACAACCAACCTACTTACAGGTCATTATCATTATAAAATCTAAAAAAATAACTCAGGAATTTGTCCACTTCTGTGAGAGTTAACTTAAATATCTGGGTGCCCAAATATTTGGTTAAACATTATTTGGAGGTGTCTGTGAGAGCATCTTTGGATGAGATAAGCATTTAATTTGGTCGACTGAGTAAAGCAGATTGCCCTTCCCAATCCAATCCATTTAAGTCCTGAACAGAACAAAAGGTGGATTAAGAGAGAATTTGCTCTCTCTGCCTGATTATCTTCAAATTGGGACATTGAAGTTTTCTCCCCCTGCCTTCAGACTCAGACTTGGACTAGAACTATACCACTGGCTCTCCTGGTTCTCAGGCCTTTGGACTCAGACTGGAATTATACTATCTGCTCTCCTGGGCCTGCAGCTTGCTGACTACAGATCCTAGGGCAGATCCTGGAACTTCTCAGCCTCCATAACTGTGTGAGCCTATTCCTTATAATTTTAGATGTGTGTGTGTATATACATACATATATATACATACAAACATATATGCATATGATCTCCTTTGGTTCTCTTTCTCTGTAAAACCCTAATACAACTTAATATTTAATATCACCCCTACTGGCATTAATATGACTTCTGTGCTTACCAGAATTGTCTTTCTAACATAAAATTAACTTTTTAATCTAAAGGATAGTAATAGCAGAAAAAGCACTCAAATTGGAGTAATCAGAAGACGCGGATTAAAATCTCAGCTCTACCAGTTACTGTCGGCAAGCCCTGGCAAATCAATTTACCTCCACGGATCTTCTTTATTAGTGGCAGGGTACAGCTAGGGACTCAATATTTAACGTCCAACTAATTCTTATGTTTTAAGATTTTATAATTTATTGCTCTAAATAGAAACTTTCTCCCAGTCTGACTTGTGTGTGAATCTCCAAACCACAGGTTTCACTGACACCTTTGAGGAACTAAATGCACTTACTGATCTCTTCTGATGTCCTCAAAGAGAGCTCTCTCTGTAAGTTAGTGTTTGTATTAGAAAGAGGCATTGTATTTTAAAGATACAGCGCAAAGCACTGGCATTAGCATAGAATAACATTAAACTCTATTATAAGATTTGAAAAGCCTAGTCGGGGTAGAGGTTCCAGGGACTCTTAGCTAGAATAACCAGCTTGATAGGACTGAAGAGTCATTTGGCTACACGTGATTTTTACACATCTGTCAACTAAATCAGAGCTCCAAATGAAAAATCTGGCACCTAGAAACATTATGAGGATTTGTGAGTCCCCCTGGGGAATTCTGGGTCCATAAACCAATGAATAGATTACTATGACACATAGAGTATTTTCATCTGTGACAGATATAATCTTGCTCTGGTATTCTCTGTGTCATGTTGTAGAAAACTATACTCACTGTCCTCAAACAGCTTTAGAAACTGTTGAAAGATGAGCGACAACATTAAACATGGAAGCCCATTTGTGAAGACCTAAATCCCCAATCTCTTTTAATACCACTAACTTCAATCTTTGAGTTACTCCACTGACTCCAGCCCTAATGTAAATACTTTACATTTCAAATCATTGCAACAGTTAAGATCTCATTCATTCTTCCAAAATATCTGTGACATAGTAAGTGTTACTCGGAAGAAAACCAAGACTCACTGATTTTGTGACTTACCTAAAGTCCCACAGATGATAAAGATGCTTCTATCCAAATCCAGGTATTCTTTCACCAAGTAATAAAATGTTTTTAATCCATAAAATGAGAATATAGCAACTCAAGTTTTGGATTTCATTTATCCATTCAGAAAATATGTTATTTATAAGTTGGATGGACCAAAACATGGGTATATAAAAAGAGGATTTATGTGTCTCTAGAAGACAAAGATTACAAGGGAAATATGTAATGTTCTTTGGAAATTACATTAGTATCAAGTGCTGCAGAAGCACCCCTAAATGTGGCAGTAACAGCAAAACTGCACCCCGGGCTTTGGGAACACTTCTTAGGGAATTTTTTGAGGTCTCTCTAAAAATTGTCAAGGAATTACTTACAAGATAACAATAAAATATACAAGTGCCTGAAATGCTATCACATATTTTCTTATCTATTTTTGGACACAGATCTATATGGATATATTATGTTAGCCTTTTGGAAAGCACGGTGTATAAGTCTAAGGTTTAATGAAAACAGACTGATGTCTCTCCTTTTTATCGATATTTGAATTAACGAGGTATTTGAAATGTTGTCTACCTTCTACCGTGTCCAAACCCTGGGTCAGTGACCTGCCTTGAAAGCCAAGCTCCCTGGGTCTGTGACCAAAGAGAGAAACTTGTCTCCCTGGATGAGATCAAACTGCCACCAGATACAGCCTCTCTCAAACCCCACACTGCTCAGTAGCTATATCTACCACTCCTGTGTTCTCTTCATAGCATTTTGTAGCTGTGGTTTTGATCATCACAGAGAAATATTAGAGCTGGCAACTATAACAGCCATGACCTAGAAGAAGGTTAGAGCTGGGTGGAGTTAGCTTCTCAGTGTCTAGAGAACCCTGATTTCATTGTGCAGGGGAGTGTTTAACTGAACGGTGACATCTTTTTAGAAAGTCTCTGGAAGTGTGCTCAGTGCTCCTTGAAGATGGGTAAAAACTCTGTAAAAGTTTGAATATTCTGTAGGAGCAAATTACTAGCATTTTAGAGTAGAAAATTTACCTTTGTCAAGAGGAATTTCCTATGGATTTTATATTCTTTCTTGGAAATGCTTCCACAAAGAGATAATGTATGGAAGACCCATTTTTTCAAGTTTAAGTTTTTAAGTTAAATAACAATTGAAAATAAAATCTTCCCATTGGGAATATCGGGATCTTGATTTTAGTCCTTTTGCCAACTTAACAATTATTGATACAGCTTAGCAATGACATACAGCTAATAGCAAAGTGCTTATGGTGTTACCCTCATCTCCTCGCCTCCCTCCCGCTAAAGAGCAAGACAACATGTTTCCCAAGCTAATGGTCCCAGTATGGGACTGATTTTTTTTTTACTTTTTATTTTTCAATAATTATAGAACCACAGGAAGTTACAAACATAATATAGCCAGGTTCCATGTACTGTTGACCAATTTTCCCTCAAAGGTAACATCCTACATAACTATGATAAATATCAAAACCAGAAAACTGACACTGGTACAATAAACAAACTTGTTCAGATTTTACCAGTTTTGACAGGCAGTCTCATGTGTGTGAGATTCTATACCATTGTACCACATGCAGATTTACATAACTACCACACAGTCAAGGTACAGAACTGTTTCATCACCACAAGGATCCTAAGTGGTACCTTTTATAATCACACCCATGTTTCTCCCTCCCAGGCACTGTCCCTAACCCCTAACAACAACTAAATCTATTTTCCATCTCTATAATTTTGTTATTTTGATAATATTATATAAATTAATTAATTCAGTACATAACCTTTTGCTTGTAAATTTTTTCATTCAGCATAATTATCATGAAGCCCCCACCACAAGTTATGCATGTATTTCAATAGTTGATTTCTTTTTGTTACTGAGTAATTTTCCATGGTATGGATGCAACACAGTTTTGTTTTGTTTTGTTTAACATCTTTACTGGAGTATAATTGCTTTACACTGTTGTGTTAGTTTCAGCTGCATAACAAAGTGAATCAACTATATGTGTATATATATATCCCCATACCCCCTCCCTCTTGTGCCCCCCTCCCACCCTCCCTATCCCACCCCTCACAGTTTGTTTAATCAGTCATTCATCCATAGAAAGATATATGGGTCATTTCCAGTTTTTGGCTATTACTGTTGCTAGGAACAGTCACATAGATATTTTAATATGGACATAAGTTTTCTTTTCTCTGGGATAAATGCCCAGGAGTGTCATTTCTGGGTTGCATGGTAAGAGAATGTTTACATTTCTAAGTAACTGCCAAAATATATCCCAGGGTGACTGAACTGCTTTTCATTCCCACTGGCAATGCATGAGTGATTCAGTTTATCAGCATCCTTCCCAGTATTTGGTGTTATCAATTTTTTTTTATTTTAGCCATTATAATTCCAACTTGTTTTTTTTTTTTTTTTTTTTTTACTGTTGAGTTTTGAGAGTTCTTTATGAGATATATGGTTTACAAATGTTTCCTTTCAGCCTGTAGCTTGCCTGTTCATCCTCTTAAAAGGATCATTCCTTGAGCAAAAGATTTTGAGGAAGCCCAATTTATTAATATTTTTCTTCTATGGATTGTGCTTTTGATGCCATGTCTAAGAACACTTCATCTAGTGCGAGGTCCTAAAGATTTTCTCCTACGTTTTCTTCTAAATGCTTACACATATACCATACCCTATGTACTAACACTTATCCAAATTCATATCCCACGTACTTAGGGTCTCAGCAGAAACAAATGACACACTTGAACAGATAACTGGAAAAAAGCTTAATAAAGTGATCACTTATGGGTATAGGAGGAGAAAAGAAAAATCAACAAGGGTGAAGCACCCAGAAAGTAGCAATAGCAGGACACTGTTACCACCCCTAGTCCTAATGAGGCAAGAGGGAAAGCAGGTACTAGGACCCAGAAGGAGCAGCTGTAGCTCAGAAAGTCCCCACAGCAGAAGCTGTGGCCTGCCTGTCAACCCAGCAGGGTGGGAACTAGGAGAATACACACCTTAACTTCACTTTCTTCCCTCCTACCTGCTGTCACTAGAGGCCAAAGAAGCTAGTTCATATAGTCCATAAAGGGCATGGTATCAAGACAAGTTGGATTTTAGAAAAGGTATCAGAATTCCTACATTTAGATTCTTAAGGTACAAACATAAATAAAAGCAAGCAAGAGGCAGAAAGAAAGGAGAAATCAGAAATTCCAATCAATTTGTTAGACTCTTCGGATCACATCATTGCTGCATGTATTCACTGCATTTAAAATAAAGTATAAGTGACATAAGAAATGCTTACTCCAAAAGCAAAGCAAGAACTGCAAGCTTCACTGAAGCTATTTACTATCAACTGTTTTTCTTTTCTCCAAAAGCAAGCAACTCTCAGCAAGGTTGAGTAATGGCATTGCTTTCCCCAGCCTACAGGCACTTTCTGGACTGTCAGGCAGTAATTAACTTGAGTGGGGGTGGGGGAATAGGCAGAGGTTGCTAGGAAGGAAAGTGAGCCAGTGGATGGCAGATGGTTATCATCTAGGCATTTCGTCCATGTGGAGGGGGATCCTTGCCAAGAGACAAGGGGGTGTTAGAAAACAAGCAGCAGGATAGTCCTGAAAACTACAACCAATGGAGGAGGGTGTAACTGTGACCACTGCAAGGCCTTAAGATCATCTGGGGACACAGAGTTCCAGATCTAAGAACAGCCTGTAAGACTCTCTGTCCTGAGCAGGAGAGGGGTCTGCAGAACCCTGTGCTGGGCTGGTGACCACTGCACCACCAACACTACACACCCACACCCTGGGCCCCACCTTGACCTGAAGGGGGATCTCAGGCTGTTTACTTTATACCTCTTTTAGTTTACATTGGTCTGGAAAATGGAGAGCTTGAGCAAATAAGATCAAATGTGACAGCTGAGAAAAACAAGAATGGGGCACTGGATAAGAATTTGTTTTATTCATTTATTAAATACTTATTTATCAGGTTCCTACTAAGTGCCACGTACTGTTTTGGGTGCTAGGGATACAGTATTAAGTATGTAAGGTCAAGCTTCCATGGAGCTTACATTCTAGTAGGGAATGCCATCAAAGAAAAAGAAAAAAAGATAACAGAGAAAATTTCCAGAGTGACAAATGCTATGAAGAAAATAAAACAGTAACTTGATCATAACTGGGGGTGAGAGATGGGAGGACTGCCATGCAAAAGACCTGTCTGAGAAGATGATTCGAGTTGAGATGGGATGAGCTACTGATGGGATGAGTTACTGATGGGATGGAGTGAGTTCCGCAGGGGAAAATCTGGGAGAAATGCAAACAGCTGATGCAAAGTAGCTGCAGCAGGCACAATCTTGCTCCATTTAAGAAATAGAAAGAAGGTGGTCAGGCTGGAGCAGAGTGAGCCGGGACGAAATCATACAAGATGAAATGAGAAAGGTAGGAGGCTGATACCAGATCTTACCAGCAGAAGGGCTGGAAGTGCTCCTAGCTCCATCTGAAACCTCAGCTGCAACACTCAGCCTAGCTGCTGATCAAGTGCAACCCACTGATAATAATGTCCTGTAGCTTCTGACAATTATCACAACCAAGTTGATTAATTTGTAGTCAAGAGCCACCTGAACCAAGACCATCATGCCCTATTACCCTTAAGCTACTCAGTATAAAAAGATAGTGCAGACCATTGAGGATGAGTCGACACAGGTTTGCTACAAGACCGCTCGAGATTTGCCAGGCACTGGTGTCGATCATGTTCCCTCTATGTTCACCCACTGGAGCCTGTCCCATTTCATAATTACAGGGGCTCTACTTCAAAATTTGCCTCCATCCTAACCATCCATCCAGAACCGGGATTCAATAAGAATATACTCTGAATGCTGCTCTTAAGAAACTTTACCTTAAGACTTAGCTTTTGCTGGGAACTTCTCCCACTGTGATTGAAGGGTATGAAACTCACCAGCTGTGGACAGCAGATGTGCTGGCATCATGTTGTCACGTTAATCCCCTCTCAAGGTATTCTTTCCAGGGAGACACAGGGACGCAGAACTACCTGATGCACTACTCCTAGAGTTCTCTGGTGGTGGTTTTTTGACCAGGCTTCCGGAGGACAGCACAAAAGCAGACTAGAAAGGTAGAACTATGTCTTCCTTGACTGCCTTCACTGCTTAATGTAGTCACGAGACTATCACAACCATAGACGTGTTTCTCAAATACCTACTCTTCTAATTGGCTAAAAAATCGCAGAGAGTTCTGGTTCCACATAAAAGGAATTTGCAAGTTACCACTTGGTGCTAACAACATGTAAAAAGCTGAACAGACTGAGGGGGCTTCCCTGGTGGCGCAGTGGTTGAGAGTCCGCCTGCCGATGCAGGGGACACGGGTTCGTGCCCCGGTCTGGGACGATCCCACATGCCGCGGAGCGGCTGGGCCCATGAGCCATGGCTGCTGAGCCTGCGCGTCCGGAGCCTCTGCTCCACAGCGGGAGAGGCCAAAACAGTGAGAGGCCCGCGTACCGCAAAAAAAAAAAAAAAAAAAAAAAAGGCTGAACAGACTGAAAATTCAACAATTCTTCTTGGATCCATAAGAGAGAGGAGGACACAGGTCAAACTGCCACCCCCAAGATTGGAGACACAGACTGGCAAATACAGACAGTCATGGCTTCCTGGAGCGGAGACTCACAAGCAGAAACCGCGGTGGGAAGCAGTGCTGGGGGAGGGAAGTCTGAACTGTTAATTAATGAACTGCTGGAAGCTCAGTACGGAAAAGTCTGAGATTTTAAAACTTCAGGGGGCACTCAGTTAGAAGCAGAATTCCCACAACATTGTGACTTACCTTCACGAGCTCCACCAGCTTTCCAAAGTAAATAACAGAGAAAAGTCCCCTCATGCTTCTGACAGGAGAAGGGGAAAAGCAACCATTTTTAAATACGTGCCTGTGCTCTGTTCTTCTTAACAAGGCCTGAACTCAGGGAAAACTAGTTAACCAGCCCCTAAAGTGTTGGAGTATTATCAGAGCCTTACTGACCTGGGGGAAGAAAAATACACAACTCCAGCCCGCTCTAGCTATACTGTCCCACTTAAGGGGACAGAAAAAAAAAAACAACTGAGAAACTCTTGTAAAGTTCACAGTACAGAGGCACAAGCTCACTAAAAGACTAAGACCTAAAAAAAATCAAAAAGACTAAGACCTAATCACAGGATTATAGAATCCTTCCTCTCCCCCAATACCTCATCACCACATTACTAAATACCTATTTATTGCAGTTCCTTTTACCTGATACATATGTCTGGCTATCAAGAAAAAAATTACATGGCATACCAAAAGGGAAAAAACACAATTTGAAGAGACACAGCAAGCACCCTAACCAGACATGGCAGGGATATCAGACTAGGAATTTAAAACAACTGTGATTAATAAACTAAGGACTCTAATGGATAAAGAAGACAGCATGCAAGGACAGGCAAAGGAAGCAGAAAAAGGGAAATCTTAAGAAAGATCCTATCTTGCTAGAGATAAAAAAAAAAACAACAACTGTGTAACAGAAGTGAAGAATACCTTTGATGGGTTTATTAGTAGACTGGATATGGCTGAATGGCTGAGGAAGAAATCTCTGAGCTAGAGGATATATCAATAGAGTCCTCAAAAACTGAAGCAGAGAACAAAAACTGAAAGAAAAAAAGAATAGAATATCCAAGGACTGTGGGACAACTACAAAAGGTGTAACGTATGTGAAATGGGGTTATCAGAAGACAGAAAAAGAACAAAGAAATATTTGAGAATATAATTGAGAATTTCCCCAAATTAACATCAGATACCACACCACAGCTCCAAGAAGCTCAGAGAACACCAAGTAGGATAAGTTCCCAAAAAAAGTACACCTAGTCATATCATTTTCAAACTACAGAAAATCAAAGATAAAGTCATGAAAGAAGCCAGACTCCTATCAGTAGAGGAACAAAGATAAGAATTACATCCAACTTCTCAGAAACCATGTAAGGAAGAAAAAAGTGGAGTGAAATACTTGAAGTGTTAAGAGAAAAAATCACCAACCCAGAATTCTGCACCCTGTAAAATTACCTTCAGAAGTGAAAAGAAATAAAGATTTTCTCAGACAAAAAAAAATTGAAGCAATTTGTTGCCAACAGACCTGCCTTTCAAGAAATGTTAAAAGAAGTTCTTTAGAGAGAAAGAAAATAATATGTCAAAAACTTGCATCTACATAAAGAAAGGGAGAGCATCAAAGAAAGAACAAGTAAAGGTAAAATTAAAACTTTTACTTTTCTTATTCTTTATTGATCTAACAGATAACAATATGTTCACAAAAACAATACCAACAACGTACTTGATTATGTGTGCTTATGTATATATCCACATGCAAAAAATTTAATCTGGACAGACCTTATACCCTTCACAATAATTAACTCAAAATGGATCACAGACCTAAAAATATAAACTCCTATACTACAAATAGATATAAAACTATAAACCTCTTAGAAGATAACACAGGAGAAAACCTAGATGGGTGTGGTGATGACTGTTTAGATACAATACCAAAAGTATGATCCATGAAAGAAACAATTAATAAGCTGGCCTCATTAAAATTAAAAACTTCTCCTGTGGAAGTCAATGTCCAGAGAATGAAAAGATAAGTCACAGACTGGGAGAAAACTTTTGCAAAAAACAACTGATAAAGGACAGTTACCCAAATAGATATAGAATTTTTAAAACTCCACAATAAGAAAACAAACAACCCAGTTAAAAAATGGCCAAAGACCTTGGCAAACACCTAACCAAAGAAGATATACAGGTGGCAAATAAGCATATGAAAAAATGTTCCACATGATATGTCATCAAGGAAATACAAATTAAAACAACAGTAAGATACTACTACATTCTTATTAAAATGGCCAAATCCAGAAAACTAACAACACCAAATGTTGGTGAGGATGTGGAGCAACAGGAACTCTCATTCATTGCTGGTGGAAATACAAAATGGTATAGCTACTTTGGAAGACAGTTTGGTACTTGTTTATAAGACTAAACATACTCTTATGATACAATCCAGCAATTGTGCTCCTTGGTATTTACCCAAATAAACTGAAAACTCATGTCCTCACAAAAACCTGCACATGAATGTTTATAGCATCTTTATTCATAATTGCCAAAACTTGGAAGCAACCCAGATATCCTTCAGTAGGTGAATAGATGCATAAACTATGGTACATCTAGATAATGGAATATTATTCAGCACTGAAAAAAAATGAGCTATCAAGCCATGAAAAGTCATGGAAAAATCTTAAATGCATATTACAAAGTGAAAGAAACCAGTCTGAAAAGGCTACATACTGTCTGATTCCAACTATATGACATTCTTGAAAAGGCAAAACTATGGAGACAGTAAAAGTTCAGTGATTTCCAGGAGTTGGAAGGGAAAGGGAGATGAATAGTTGGAACACAGAGGATTTTTAAGCAGTGAAAATACTCCATATACCATAATGATGTATACATATCATTAAAATTTGTCCAAACCCATAGATTGTACAATGCCAAGAGTGGATTGTAACATAAACTATGGACTTTGGGTAATTAAAATGTGTTAATGTAAGTTCATCAGTTGTAACAAACATGCCACTTTGGTGGGGGATATTGATAATGAAGGAGGCTATGAATGTAGTGGGCAGGAGGTATACGAGAAGTCTCTGTACCTTGCTCTCAATTTTGCTGTGAACCTTAAAAAAAAGTTCTAAAAAATAAAGTCTTAATTCTTTAAAAAATCTAGGGAAAACAGTAATGTTATATAGACACACATGTCCATTGGTATTATGGTCCCAAATAAAGAAATTTTCTGTGGATTCCTACAGTTGTCAGCTATTAGTGGAATTCCTCCCATCTCTGTCCCAAAGCTCCACTGTTACTGAAGGATTGTGTTTAAGAGTTACCTCTTTGCTGCTGTCTCAATGCTTTTGTAGGACATTAAAATATCATAAGTATTTATGAATTGGCTTCCATTAAAGTATTTGGCACCATTCTTTAAGCAAATTTCTCCTGTTGTTTAAAAATAAGAGCATTCTCACCTCTACAATCAGCAATTATACATATTTATAATTTTGAATATTTCTGCCAATCTGCGATCTAAATTATAAGCACTAGAAATAGGTTCATGAGAGAAAATTATGTGATTAGTAACGAGTCTAATAATATTTTTTAAAATTCAAAACTACAGTAATCTCTAGCACTGAATATTTGCTACATGTTCATGAAAAAAAAAGACCTATACAATCTAATATAATCAAAATACACTTCAAGATTAAAATCTTCATTTAAATGATCCATGTTGCCTGACCTTCCTTCATGAAAGTTCAAGGCTTTTTGTGGAAAAGCCTTTCTTAGAATGCCCCAAATTGAATAGCCACAATTGAATGGCAATTTTCTACCTTCCACTAGGAGTCATGTTGGCCTGCCGTTTTCAGATGTCATCAGTTTATCTGGCTAAAACTCATGCCTCTCCTGATTGCCCCTTCCTACACCATGAAAATGTCAAATCAAAGCCACTTTTCAAGGAAATGTCCTTCTTGGAAGAGGTTGGCCCGGTCCCTTCCCTCCTGATGTGCAGGACCATCACTTCTCAGGAAGAAAGATAGAAAGGGATATGAGAGGGAAAAAGAAATTCCTTGACCAAGGCCTATAAGTAGACAGGAAAATTTTCTCTTTTCTTAGTAATTCAGAGATCCTGACTGGCATCACCTCCCAGGACTCCAAATGCTTCCTTTCTTGTTATAATCCTCTTAAGTTCTTTTTTTCCATTCCCCCTGTTATTCTGTCAGTGTTTCTCACTCATTCTCTGCTGGGCTTGGTACCCCTCCTCCACCCTGCAAGCCTCACCCAGGGACAGGG
>NW_006792830.1:228696-253342 GCF_000442215.2 Lipotes vexillifer | reverse complement strand
AAAGAGGCCTGGGAGGCTTTCAAGTTTATGACCCATTATAGGTGAATGCTGGGAGGTGTTGGCAGGGCTGCGGAACTAATCAGTTTTCTTAACACTAAGGACAGTACGGGTAGGGTTTGTAGATGGCTAAATGTCACAGCTTATTTTAATTGTAAGAAATAAAGAAAATCAGTTTTATGAATCACTGATCGGTGCTTTGAACGACAACAAAAACAAATCCCCAAAATCACCCACCAGAGCAGACCAATTAAGAAACGGGAAAAAAAAACTCAAAAGAAAATTCTTCGCTTAGTGAACAAAACTAAAGGTAAGGTAAATCAGTGCTACTGCAGAAAGTTTAAATGAAACAAAGAGACGTGCTCCACGTTCAGATGAGCCTCATGAAACCTACACCAAGATTCCATATTCAGAGTTAATCACAAAACCACAGAATTTGGATTAAGCTACTGTGAAAGGTAAAATACAAAGAAACAGGATAAAGAAATTTTAATCAGGAACAAAGATTACCATAATCCCCAAATGGGCTTACTTTTGAAAGAAGAGACATTTGTAGAGGACAAACATTCTTAAAACAATAGGAGTGGTGTATAAAATTAACCCAAGTAAGATCTAGGCTACTGTTTCCGTGACTAAGGAGAGGTCCTTTCTAAAAGCAACACATTTTTCCATGAGGGCAAAACTAACTTTATCTACTCATCTGTTCAGCTTGGTCCAATTTTTCTAAGATTAGAATGTGAGTTTTTGGAAGCAAGTGTTTCTTCATGTTTCAAGTCTTCTAATATGCAGGGATTACCTAATTAACAAAAACTTAAGTTATTCACTCTCTTAATACTCTCTTAGATTCTTGGACACTCTAAAGGTATGATTGTTACTGTAAAGTTCCTCTTCCATTCGTTTTTCCTGGAGATTGAGAGAAAATTCCACATAAAGAGTGCAAAAATGAAAATCACAGGCAATTATAAGAATTATTGTTTGACAACAATCACATCATTCAACAATGATAATAGAGCATATTATAAGAAAAAAATGAATTGGTTATTTTAAAAATAATGGCTTTTTTTTTCTTTTTCCCAAGAAGAGGCAAAATGTTTACAGGTTTCTTCTCACGCACTAGAACAGGCACACAGCCACAGGACAAACAAGCTCCTTTTGTTGGGAGATCTGTCTATGGAATTGTTTCTTCTCCAAAGGGTTTCTTCTCCAAAGAACATTCTAAACAATTATGAGAATCTTGGATGAAAAAGCCAATATCACAGTAAACAAAAGTAAATTTTAAAGACGATTTTTCTGAAAGAGTAAGACCAAATTGGAAGAAATAAACATAGTTTGGGGAAACTAGTGTATTAACAATATAGGAAATTTTATGAGTTCAGTACAGGAAGGTAAAACTGCATAAATATATAGATTATGATAATGAAAGCAAAGGGTTTAGCTATATTATTCATTTCTGTGACAAAGTCTGTTATATTTATCATCATATTTTAGTCACCTTTGCAGAGCACATGGAACTCTCCAGGAGACTGGAAAAGTGAACTGGAAAGGTAAAGAACAAAATGTCTGTATATGTCTGTATATGGAGCTCAACTCTTTCTTAAGCCAATTCACATAATATCCTATAAAGAATATAACACTTTCACTTGTGTGATAATAATACTATAATAATAACAATCTTGCATTGGTACAAGGCTCTACACTTTCCAAAGTGCTTTTACATTCATTATAGTTTCTTGATATCCCCAAGTAGTAAGTATTTATCTTTGGCCCCTGAGGAAAATGTATTCTTCATCCAAAAGATTCCTGGGCGGGCTTCCCTGGTGGCGCAGTGGTTGGGAGCCTGCCTGCCAATGCCGGGGACGCGGGTTCGTGGCCCGGTCCGGGAGGATCCCACGTGCCGCAGAGCAGCTGGGCCCATGGGCCCATGGGCCATGGCCACTGAGCCTGCGCGTCCGGAGCCTGTGCTCCGCATTGGGAGAGGCCACAACAGTGAGAGGCCCGCGTACCACAAAAAATAAATAAATTAATAAAAGATTCCTGGGCTATCTGTCTTTGTTCGAGAAAACTCAGCCCAAATCAGTAAGTACTTTACTCCCAAGTATGAGTTTTGTTCTCCACATAACATGATAAAATAGCAAACCAACTAACTATGAAAGCAGGTTTGAGTTGCTATGAATGAGTGAAAGAAAAAGTTTATTGAAATAACAAATTATTTATCTTGGAGATATAATTCTGCAAATCAACAAAATAATATATTTGGGGAAACTGCTAGCAATCTACCAAAATCTATTTTCCTTCTATTTCTGGGCATATGACTATGGAGCTAGACATTTCCCAGCATCCCTTGTGGTTAGGTGTAGCCTCACAATGTAAGGAGAAAGATAAATGCCACTTGGCCTGAGCCTTAGGACACTGGGCATGTTTCCTCATGTCTTCTTTTCCCTTTCCAGTTGAAGGGAACTGGTTAGGAGGCAATCCCACTTTGATCAAGCAGATGGCAATAATGCCCTAAGGGATGCTTATGCAAGCTGAAGAAAGGTACTTGGGTCCCTGAATGATCTTATGGAGCCAAGCTGCCCTGAACTGCTCTCCTTGTTATATACAAGAGAGAAAAATAAACCTCTATGTTCTTTAAGCCACTGTATTTAGCATGTTTGTTATAACAGCTTGACTTTAGCTAATATATTTCCCTTGAAGACCAGATTTTTCTCATGATAATGAATGTCATATATTTGTGAGGACATAGGTAATGGATAGAGGATACAGGCTGTAACTGTTAAATGGGGCAAAGTTCACACATCCACACTGGTATCCAATTATGATCAATGCTAACCAATTAAGTTAACCGTCCATGAATCCTTACAAATATTAGTAATATTAATAAATGAATTTTGGTCTTAAGCAATTAAACACACAGTTTATTAAAGGAAACTAGGAAGCAAAGGGAATAAATCAGCGTTTCACACACAAAAAGATTTGGACCTTGTCTGAAACTTAACATCTGATAAGTGTTGCCAGAGTTAAATATTCAATCTTGGGATGTTTACAATGAGCTCCTTGTTTATCCAGAAAGTAGCCTGGGAAAATGTAAAGCATACTTTATATCTTACGTCTGACATTCATGTACTTATTGGGGTAATTTTCAGCCTCATTCATTTACTGCTGGCTCTGCAACCCGGCAAATGACAACCCTGATTTTGTGACATAGCAAGTCTTTGAGACCGCTCATCCCCTAGAAATATTTACATTTACTTGTGAAATGTTTACTTGCTTGTGAAATCTGCTTCTAGTTACTGGGGAAAGGGAAATGCTATGAATTTTTTAAGCAGAGAGGGGCTTTTGCATTAAAAAATTAATAGAAATTTAAAAGCGAAAGATTCTACCATGTCAGTCTACCTCATAAATAATAACTAATATTTACTGAGTGCTTATTATGTGTGAGGCACTATTCAAAATATTTTACATGTATTAACTCATTTTTCCTCACAAGAACCTTGCAAGTAAGTGGCAGAGCTAAGATCCAGCCGAGACAGTCTGGCCCCTCTGACTACAACCCTCCTCTGTCTCATCGGGACTAGAAGACTAAAAAGAACAGTAATTAGTAACATGTTGTTATATATTACAGAATGTATATTATTAAACTGAATCCTCACAGCTCCATGAGGTAGAAGATATTATATCCGTTTCACAGACTAGGAAACATTAAAGAATTCCATCACTTGCCCAACATTATAGAACAAGAAATTGGCAGACTAAGGGCATAGGATTTGAACCTAAATTTTCTAATCCTAGTCCATCCTCTTTCATTTCAACAAGTTATCAGAATTTTATTTGTCCAAAATATAAATAAGGTCTGATAATAACTTTGGTTTTGTTGTTTCCTATTGCATTCCCAGCACATAGCACAGTTCCTGGCACATAGTAGGGATTAAATAAATATTGAATGCATAAATGCATGAAGTAGGCCTTGAAGGTTGAATACATTTTGGTTTACCCTGTCAGGTTTAGAGTCAGGGGCTCAGGGGTCATATTTAAACAAAACCAAACCACCACCACCCTTACAGAAGGGCCTTGGCTGTATGTGTGGAGGCTCTTTGCCTTCTGATCATCGGGAAAAAAGCCCTAGGGATATACCCAAAAGAAATGAAAACATATGTCCTCACAAAAACTTGTACTTGAATGTTCAGAGCAGCATTATTCACCTTAGCCAAAAGGTGGGAACAACCCAAATGTCCACCGACTGATGTGTTGACAAACAAAATGTCATATATCCATACAATGGAATATTATTCATTCATAAAGATGAATGAAGTATTGGTACATGCTACAATAGAGATAAACCTTGGAAACATTATGCTAAGTGAAAGAAGCCAGTCACAAAGGCTACATGTCATATGATTCCATTAATATAAAATGTCCAAAACAGGCAAATCTATAGAGACAGAAGGTAGTAACTGTGATGGGCTGGGGTGAGGAAGAGATGGGAAGTTTGGGAAGTGACAGCTAAAGGGCATGAGTTTTCTTTTGGGGGTAATAAAAATGTTCTAAAATTTACTGTGGTGATGGTTGCACAACCCTATGAATATACTAAAAAACATTGAATTGTACACTTTAAATAGGTGAATATTATGGTATGTGAGCTACAGCTCAGTAAAGCTGTTATATATATTTAAAAAAAAAAAAAGAGTTGATTAGGAAAGTCCTGGAAAAGAGTAGTAGAAACAATCCACTTCTCCCTTCCTTTCTTCCTTCCTTCCATCCTTCCTTTCTGGCTTGCTTGCTTTTCTACCATCCTGTAAGAGAGCTCTTTTCTGAAGAAATGCCCGATTTGTTTTCCTCTATTTTACAAACTCTTGTAAATCTGGTTTTCTCCGACCTCTCTCTGACAGCTTCTAAATCCCAAGGAGTTAGTTTCCTTGGTGGAATGATTTTTAATTGCAAGTTCTCTGTTGACTTTCAGTGGGTTCTTTGGTATTTGACAGTGGAGTCTGATGGTTTTGGCATTGGCCAATTCTTTCTCCCAGGTATCAACCAAACAAGTCTATGTATATCACAAAAGAATATAGTTCATGTTTACATGCAGCTTTTTAGGAAAAAACTTACTGCAATCCAGTCCTTTCTGTTTTCTCTGGAGTCATTTAAACAGCTATTTTGAGTATCAATTCACTATAAGAACATTGGTAATGTATAGATTATATGTCACCCACTGTGTTATGCTCTAAGATTATAAACATGAGGTCTCTTCCATAAGGATGTCTCAATTTAGAAAAGAAAGTAATCATGAACTAACTCTACATGCCATAAGAGAAATTCAGTGCAAGAACCCAGGAGTTAGGGCTGGCAGTCTTCAGACAATGAAGGGGCAGGATGGGAGAAGGAAGAAGCAAGGTGAGGAGGGTGTCAACAAGTAGAGCCTTAAGGGATGCACAGGATTCCACTAAGCAAGAGAGGAAGTGAAGCATTCCAACAAGTGAAGAGCATAGGCCAAGGGCTTGGGGTTGTTGGTATGTTCCAATACAAGGCAACATAGGTAACCAATGGTCCAGTGACCTCAACCACCCTCTTCTGTGGGTATATACCCTGTCCATATTCTACCCCTCTCAGTCTCATCCAGGTTGCCAAGGCCTTTCCTTCTACCCCATATCCAACAATTCAAAAAGAGAACACAATAAGTGGATCCATGCTCTGCTTCATATACTCCTCATTTTCATGTACCCATAATTCCATTTAAAAGGAATTCCATTTCTGCCATCTGTCTAGCTCCAGAGTAGGGGAATCAGAGATGGCAAAACTTAACTCCAATACTTTGCCATTCAGATCATAGGCTTTATAAGGGTCCCATAAAAGCTCATTACCAGAGAGACATTTGGCATGGGGCACAAATTGGCATAGAAAGGATGCTGGGAACCTATAAAGGCAAGCTGAGGCAGCTCTAATATCATGCTGGAGCAGTGGTCTAGGATCACAGCCTCTGCTTACACCCCACTGTACTGTTCAGATAGTGATGGCATATACTGACCTCAATTCTGCAGCAGCCATGTTTTCTAAGAACGTTCTTCAACATCATCAGGGCAATGAAATTGAGTTACCTAAGGCTCCGAGGCCTCCATCTTTGATTCTTTGGTAAACTTGTTGGTACTAATTCCACTTGCACTCCCCAAAAGATCCTTACCCTCTCTTAAGCAAAACCACTTCCCTACTTACTTTGGTAAAGTTGGGGATGCCTAGTTTAGACCCTATATCTGAGCACCTTCTTAGCAGCTACACCACTGGATCAGATGGTAGATGTATAACCAATAACTAACCTCACATAGTTTAGATTCTTAAAATGTAACAGTGATTGAATATTAATACAAAACCAATAATTACAAGTATTAATATTAAATGGACAATCTTGGAAGATTCTTTAATTCAATTTATTAATTTTTCTTATACTCTGTAAAAATGAACTTAATTCAAATATGCAAAATAATTATTTTTCCAGTCATACCCCAATCACATTATTTATCATTCCTTCTATAGAAATCATCATGTATTGAAGTCAAAGATTTATGGAATCTCTTTAAAAAATAAATAATTCATTGAATGCAGGAGCTGAAGTACTATAAACTTTATGAAAATCACCCGTACCGATCTTTCTTCTTGCTCATTCTAGTTGAGATACTTTTAGTCCTTTAACAGTTTTACGGAATCATGCTGCATCAATGGGGGGATAAAGAGTCAAAAATGGAAGGTACAAAAATGCATGTAAGAGGAGAGAAATGATTTATAAGATCATGCTAAATTGGTAGTGAAAGTGATAGATAAATGATATTTATTCAAAGATTAAATAACAAATTAATAAATGGACTATTTTAAATTTAAAACTTAAAAATTGCAGAATAAATTGTGCTCAGTTTTTTGTGTCCTGATTTGTTTTTTAAAGATATTTCAAATTCAGTGATAAGAGCATGACCCACAATATGTAAGTCAAAGTCAACAGCCATTTAACTGACCACATAAACTGGCTTCCTGCTGCCTTGCAGACATAAAAGGGTTAAGATGGGCTGTGATGAACTAGTGCATTACATTTGAAATAACAATATTGTGGTTAACATGAAACCACAATGTTCACTGACTTCTACAGGTCACTTTATAAATTCAAAATATTGGTCTCTCAGCAAGAGGTAGATGGTATAGTGAAAATAGATCGACACTCCCTCTGTGTCACTGGATTCAGTGACACAGGCAGGAAGCTGCAATATTCTCCTCCAAAGGTCTTATGAATTATTTGGCTGGGATTGCAAAATCATACCCAGGGATCTGGCAGTGATTCAAAATAGCTTTAAGAAGGACTATACAGTGGGACCAGGCTGAATTTTCTGAAAGATGTTTTTTTGATCCTGAGATATGCTCAGTCACTTTAATTTAGTATCTATGTCTTGGAATTTGATTGTTGTGGTTGTTGTCACTTCATTATAAATGAGAAAGGTATTCAGTCATGCTGAATGAGGATATTTATATGTAAATAGAAGATGTTTTGCTTTGGAAATATCACTGTTTCTGGGACTGAAGTGTATATGATTCTCCAAGTGCTACGGTAGCCATTAAAAAAAAAAAGGAAGAGAAAAAAAGAAGTCAAGATTTTAAAAGAACCAAAGACACTATGTATTTTGAATATTAATTTCATTCCATTTTATGTCTAATATTTAGTGTTCCCAAAAAAACAGAATTAGAAGCAGTCTACCTTACACAAATGATTCCATATGTTCATCCAAACCATTATTTTACAATGATATGTTGAAGAGATATATGGTCATCAAAATATTTCACTGAGCATATCTTGTCCACAAACCCAGTGTTTTAATTGTTTTTTTTTCCAAAACAACATGATGAACCCTAATGTTGCTTGATCTTCTACAACCTAACCAAAAGTAATAGAGGTTAAAAATAATATGAATAAGAATTATTAGACCCAGATAAAAAGTTAAATTAGAGTTCATTCCAAAAATTTCAGACCTCAATTTCATCATGTTTGATGTTCATTTAATTCATTTGAATATTCATTTAGGATTTTCTATGTGCAAGGCAAGATAACGTATGCTGGGAGGGAAATAAAGAAGCCTAAGATACTGTCATTGCTCTCAAAGAACTTTCAAACCAATGAGGGAGACATACATACAAAGTTCTAGGAGATGACTAACTTTAGCCTCTTAGTAACTCAGCAAACACCATCTTTGACTCTCGTACATATATGTGTCATTTAGACCTCAAGTTGATTCCAGATCTACTTTCAAGGGGAACAAGTATTTCAAATTTTGCATCAAATATTCTTTCTTTAAGAGTTGTCTCATGGGGCTTCCCTGGTGGCGCAGTGGTTGAGAGTCTGCCTGCCAATGCAGGGGACATCGGTTCGTTCCCCGGTCCGGGAAGATCCCACGTGCTGCAGAGCGGCTAGTCCCGTGAGCCATGGCCGCTGAGCCTGCGCGTCCCACAAAAAAAAAAAAAAAAAAAAAAAGAGTTGTCTCACGAAGGGACTTCCCTGGCAGTCTAGTGGTTAAGACTCCATGCGTCCACTGCAGGGGGCATAGGTTCAATCCCTGGTCTGGGAAGTAAGGTCCCGTGTGCCACAAGGCATGGCCAAAAAAAATAAACGTCAAAGAGTTGTCCATGAAAAATTCTGTTTTAAAAAATTCTTAAAGCTTAAAACCACAGTGAGATATTACCTCATGCCTGTTAGAATGGCCATCATCAAAAAGGCAAGAGATAACAAATGCTGCCATGGATATGCAGGAAAGGAAACCCTTGTGCACTATTGTGAGATTATTAACTTATACATCCACTATGGAAAACAGTATGGAGGTTCCTCAAAAAATTAAAAATAGAACTACCATATGATCCAGCAATTCCACTTCTGGGAATATATCCAAAGGAAATAAAAGCACTAACTCAAAAAGATATCTGTGTGCCCATGTTCATAGAAGCATTATTTACAATAACCAAGACATAGAAACAACCTACGGATTCATCAATGGATGAATGGATAAAGAAGTTGTGATATTGATATTACTCAGCCATAAAAAACAAGGAAGTTCTACCATTTGCAACAACATAGATGAATCTTGAAGGCATTATGCTAAATGAAATAAGTCAGACAGAGAAAGACAAATACTGTGTAATCTCATTTATATGTGGAACCTATAAAACCAAAAACCAAACACCAAACTCATAGGAAAAGAGATTAGATTTGTGGTTACCACAAGTGGGGGTGGAGGGATGGGGAATTGGAGAAAGGTGGTCAAAAGGTATAAACTTCCACTTATAAGTAAATACTAGGGATATAATGTGCAACATGGTGACGGCAGTTAACAAGGGGTATGATATATGGGAAAGTTGTTAAGAGTAGGTCCTAAGCATTGTCATCACAGGAAGATTTTTTTTTTTAAATCTATGTGAGATGATGGATGTTAAATAGACCTATTGTGGTAATCATTTCACAATATATGTAAATCAAACCATCATGCTGTACACCTTAAACTTATACAGTGATATATCAATTATTTCTCAATAAAACTGGAAAAAACACTAAGCAGATATTTAGAAAATTATGCTTGCTGATTAAAGCTTTAAAAATATTATATAATTAGTAAAAACTGTTAAAGAGAAAAAATTCTTAAAGAGATGTAAAATATCTATTATCAAAATATAAGTAAGCAAATGATCATTTTTGTAGCTGAAATTTTAGCATTAAAATGTTGGGATTTGGGGGGCTTCCCTGGTGGTGCAGTGATTGAGAGTCCGCCTGCTGATGCAGGGGACATGGGTTCGTGCCCCGGTCCGGGAAGATCCCACATGCCGCGGAGCAGCTGGGCCCGTGAGCCATGGCCGCTGAGCCTGCACATCCGGAGCCTGTGCTCCGTAACGGTAGAGGCCACAACAGTGAGAGGCCCGCGTACCGCAAAAAAAAAAAAAATTTTGGGATTTTTATGGAATCTATGATTAAAATATACATATGATTCAATAAAAATATTCCACACTATTCTTACTTGCAAAAAAATTACTTCTGTATTTTCAGAGTCACAACAATCCATTGCTTTTGTTTATATAATAGAGAAAAAGCAATATTTGTCATACTCTTAATTATTAGGTACTCCATACTATATAAAATAACATTTAAACACACACTTTTGGGAATGATGTTACTAACCTATTCACAATTTTTGAGGCTCTGTATAAATTTTCACTTGGTGCTATGATATACTTGTGGATGCAAGTTCAAATAAAAATATGAAAGGACTCCTGGGAAATAACCACCAGACAAGTGAAATTCAACAAGTTCCCAATATCCCAATTAATATATCCCCGAGACTTACTTATAAAATCTCACAGTAACTGCAATTTCAGGGGCGGAAGGACAGTAGGAAAGTCTCCATCTGTAGATCCAGTCTCTGGAAATGAGGCAAATACCAAAGTGAGACGTGCTGGAGAAAGGGCACAATCCTCTGATCAACCACAATAGAGGGAAGATACAGAAGAAGCGCTAGCAACCTCTGCCTACTTGTATTCTCTGCAAAAATTCATGCCCAGCAAGGATAGAGCAAACAGTAAAGCCAAACAGTCTGCTTTAGGTACTCAACATGGTTTATTCTTCACAACTGTATGAAATTAATACTACTATACTCTCCTTTCACAGGTAAGGGAACTGCACATAGAGAGTTAAGTAATTCACCCAAGATGACCATGAACAAGAGCCAACATGCACATCACTGTACTCTTAGCCGGTACACTCCACCTTAAATTTTTGGATGATATATCAGCCATAGTGGTCACACTACACCTATCTGTAACATTCCAATATCAGGAAGTCACAAGGACAATGGACAGACCAGGGCAACACAAACAAGCTAATGCAAGTCATTAGGGGATCATTATGGAAATCCCATATTCCTCCTATTTATAGAGACACTGAAAATGTGGAGTCAGAGGTAGTATAATGTAGTGATGGAGCATAGAATTTGTAGTCATGTTTGTCAAGTGCCTCCATGAGCTGGACCCCAGAAAACTAATCCCAGTCTGCTATTCACTTGAAAATTGGTATCCAAAGGCAACAAGCCAAGAGCCTTAGCAACTAGAGGCCCATTCATTAAGATTAAGATTGAGATTAGAATATCGACCCTCATAGTAGAGGATCCGAGAGAAACTGGGGGGCTTGGGGCGGGGGGGGCAGGTAGTCAAAAGGGCTATTGCCAGAAAGGAGCGGGAAATGTCATGGCCCTTTCCCTGAGAAAAGTTTTTTTAAAGGGTAATGCCAATGCAATCTGCCTGGGGTCACTTCTCAGAGAGAGGAGGACAAGTTCCAGAGGAGCGGTCCTGTGCTCCCAGAAAGTCTAGGAGGGATTGGCCTAAACCAGGTCTGACTTTCTCTGGATACACCCAGGTGCTAGTATTCTGGGAGCCTTGTTCACATTTGCATTATGTCCTTGACAGCATTGTGCTGCAAATGCATACAGACAGATCTCCCTTCTGGTCTGCTTGAGGGTAAGAACCATACCTTTTCCACTATGGATGCCCAGCCCCAAGCAGTGTGCCTATCATACAGTGAGCACTCCATAATTATTGAATGAATAAATGTACAAATAAACCAATCAAAGTAATCAATGGGGAAAAGGCTTACTAACCCTGCAGCAAGCAAGGGTAGCCCTACAGCTCTTTAGGATTCAAAAATGTTATCCAATTTGTGGCACAAAGTTATCACTAACTGCATATTCAAGTTCTGAAACATTGTTTTATTAGCTATTCAGCAGACTTATGATACTGCTAAAATGATGAAATCAAAATGAATTAAGGCATATAAAGTATTATACTATAACAGAACAAAGTGCCTTTTTAAAGGATATAAACTATATAGCCTATAAAAATTATATACACTCTTCAAACCTCAGTTTTCTCATCTGTCAAATGGGGATAATAAATTACTCAAAGGTTTAATTGCATTTTATACATACAGCAATTTAAGCTTGACAAATGAAAGTCATAGATAATTATAATTAATATTAAATTTACTCCCTCAGAACATCAGAAACTAGTTACCTGTTCTTGCATAACATATAGTTAAGACACATTAAGAAATTAGTTCAGTTGTACACCATACAATGGTCCATAATTCATGTGCTTATAAAAATAGATGTAGGGCTTCCCTGGTGGCACAGTGGTTGGGGGTCCGCCTGCCGGTGCAGGGGACACGGGTTCATGCCCGGGTCCGGGAGGATCCCACAGGCCACGGAGCGGCTGGGCCCATGGGCCATGGCCGCTGGGCCTGCGCATCCGGAGCCTGTGCTCTGCAGTGGGAGGGGCCAGAGAGGTGAGAGGCCCGCGTACCGCAAAAAAAAAAAAGAAAAAAGAAAATAGATGTAGCTAGAGATAAAGAGACAACTATCTAACAGGGCAAGTTAAAAAGCATCTAGTTACCCAGTGGAAGAAGACAATGCATATTAATACAGCTGTTAGAGAATACTCTGTTTTCGAGGAAGAAAGAAAAAGGGAAAGGAAAGGAAGAGTAAAAGCAGTTAGCAGTAAGTGATGCCTGTGATGTTCCAAACACTTGGCTAAGTAATACACTTTCTTTCATTTAATCCTCACAACTGCCCTATGAGATAGATACTCTTATCATCCGATTTTTAGAGAAGAAACTGATGCTTAGAGAAGTAAAACTACTAGCCCGAGATCACATAATCAGAAATAGAGCTTGTTCAAACTCAGGAACGTTGACTCCATTGTACTTCACCACTAAGAAATCAAAGAGGTGCAATAAAAACTGCAGGTAAATTATCTCCTTCATTGTTATAACCTGTTTCTTTTTTTAATTGTTTGATTAGAACTCTGAGCCCATTGAACTGAGTTTCTGAGGCCTTTAACTTTGCATTCCCAAAAATAACAACCTGTAAAGAATATTTTGAGTTGGGAAGGCTTAAAAACAAAATCACACATATACATGTTAACTGCTTTGGAAGTGAAAGATTAGTTTGAGGGTGTTTCTTCAAGCCACATGTTTGGGGTTTTTTTAAAGGTATTTCTTGAAATTAATTTTAATTTTTCTCTATGTAATACATGTACATGGTGTACAAATCAAATACTATTAAAAAGGCTTCCCTATCCCATTCCCACTTCTGTCCACCATCCCCCCAACAAAATGCTACAGCCCAAAGAAACCACTTTTGGCAATTAAGTACATATTTTCAAATTGTAAGTACATAAAATTTTTTTGTATCACCTATTGATTTTCTAATATGGATGATATGAATGATTATTGAGATCTCTTATACCACCTCACCTCCCTTCCAAAAAAACACACATTTATCTCCCCCATCCACCCAATATAATTACATCAAAAATTTTATTTAGATCAATAATTGATATGTACTATATTACAACTACATAAATATTGTTTACTATTGAGCCAAGTGGTATTTTCTTATTATGTTTCCTCTCTCATTAAGCTTTTTTGTTTTTCCTGTAGGTATTAATTTCATTGATTTCACATTGATTTAGTTTTCTATGTGCTTATGGCTATTTTTTCCCCAAAGGCTATAACATTTGTCAAATGTTCATCAATTTTTCTAAAGGTTTATGCACATCAAATAATCCATTACTTCTGTATTTTTTCTTGAAATCCTCCCTCCCATAGCTTCCTGTTTCAATACAGATTGGTGGCTCTCTCTAAACCTAATTACCCATTTGTCATTCTTTCCTTCACCTATTTTCTTTGGTTGGATTTTTTCCTGGATTCCATGACTATTTTTTTCTTGGTTTGCTTTCTGGTTCTACTTTGCTCTCTCATGTTCTTCCATTATTATTTTGATAGGTTTCTGAAGAGAAGACAAGAAAGAATACATGTTCAATATGCTATATTTAACTAGAAGTCCCTAAATCTCATTTACTTCAGAAACTATTTACATCGAGGTAGCTTTTGATAATGGAATTAGATTTGTTGTCTTTATTCATTAAAAAGAAACCAACATGATGAGTATAGCTGTAATTTAAAATAATCATCATCACCAGTAGTTAACTGACTAGATTAAGTATATAATTTGATTGTTATGGCTACCTGCTATACAGCTGTATAGCTTCCCAGTGGCCTTTAGTTAGGTGAAGGGAGGATAAAAGTATTTCATGCTAGTTTTCAGAGTCTATATGAGGGATTTAAATATATTTGGATAAAGGCAAACTCTAGTCAACTTTATTGTTTTGAGTACAATTTTTCTCCTTCAATACATAAAGCTTTTGTCACAATTGGTGGCTGTTTCCTCTGCAGAAGAAATATTGCAGAATCAACCTCACCATCATGAAAAGTAGCAAAATCAACCTCAACATGACTAGAAAAGAACTTAGTGCCAAATGCACGCACAAAATAGTTATAATTTTAGATTAGATTTTCAATAAAAATTATTAAGTAGGGATTTAGACCGTAAATAGGAATGTAAAGAGGTAAAAAACTAAACACGTCAAGGTAAAGGAATAAATACAGTCCACATTCTTTGACTCTGGGGTTAGATATATTCCAGAATTTAAAATTTTTCACATTTTAGAAAAGTTAATTTTCTACATACTACATAACAGAAACTGATGCAGCAGTCTGTAATCAACAATATTTCTACATTAAATTGTATAAACAGTGACACAAAGTGGAAACAAAAAACCAAAACAGCCTCACATCCATTCAAGTAAGGTTTTAGTGCCAAACTTACAAACTTTCCACTTTCAAAACGAAATGCAAATAAGAAATTGTAAACTATGATTAAAGGAGAGACAAAATTATGATTACCAGTAGACTGCCCAAAAAAACCTCAGAGGATTAACTGGAAAATTATAATAAGAATTTATAAAGGAGTTTATAAGAATTAATATAAAGAATTTATAAGAATTTTCTTAAAAGATAAAGGTCAAGAGTAGGTTTCTACAGATAAAGTTCTGAGAGAGGATTCCTTTCCCTGTAACTATCAATGGAAAAATATTCAACTTACGACTTTTTTCCCTAATACAATAATAACAACATTAGGCCGAATTTATTGTACATGTGTCAGGGGAGGGGTACGATGAAAGAGAGCTGAAATAACTATTATTTAAATATATCTACAAAGTGCTTCCAGGTACATGGTATTATATAAGGAAAAAACAATGCCTTTTAAGAGTTTAAAATCTAAAACAACACATTAGAACAGATAAAATTAATAGATATATAGAGAACATTACATCTTTTTTTTTTTTTTTTTTTTTTTTGTGGTACACGGGCCTCTCACTGCTGTGGCCTCTCCCGTTGCAGAGCACAGGCTCTGGACGCACAGTCTCAGCGGCCGTGGCTCAGGGGCCCAGCCGCTCCACGGCATGTGGGATCTTCTCGGACCAGGGCACGACCCCATGTCCCCTGCATCAGCAGGCGGACTCTCAACCACTGTGCCACCAGGGAAGCCTTAGAACATTACATCTAAAAGGAGCAGAATACACATTCTTTTCAAGTGCACACAGAACATTCTCCAATATAGATCACATGATAGGCCACAAAACAACTCTCAGTAAATTTAAGAAGACTGAAATCATATCAAGCATCTTTTCTGAACACAATGGTTTGAGACTAGAAATCAACTACAAGAAAAAAACTGCAAAAAACACAACACATGGAGACTAAACAATATGCTTCTAAACAATGAATGGATCACTAAAGAAATCAAAAAAGAAATCAAAAAAAAAAAACAAAACCTGGAGACAAATGAAAATGGGAACACAACAATCTGAAATTTATGGGACAGAGCAAAAGCAGTTCTAAGAGGAAAGTTTATAAGTGATACAAGCCTACCTCTGGAAATCAGAAAAATATCAAATAAACAACCTAAGCTAATACCTAAGATGATACAAACAAATGGAAAGATACACCATATTCATAGATTGGAAGAACTAATATTGTTCAAATGGCCATACCACCAAAAGTAATCTACAGATTCAATGCAGTCCCTATCAAAATACCAATGGCATTTTTCACAGAACTAGAACAAATTCTAAAATTTGTATGGAAACAAAAAAGACCCTGAATAGCCAAAATAATCTTGAGAAAGAAGAACTTGCTCCCTGATTTCAAACTATAGTACAAAGCTACAGTAATCAAAACCATATAATACCGGCACAAAAACAGACATAGATTGAGAGAACAGAATAGAGAGCCCAGAAACAAACCCACACTTCTACGGTCATTTAATCTACAACAAAGGGAGCAAGAATATACAATGGGGAAAAGATAGCCCCTTCAATAAATGGTGCTGGGAAACCTGGACAGCTACACACAAAAGAATCAAACTAAACTACTTTCTCATACCACACAAAAAGAACTCAAAACGGATTAAAGACAAATGTAAGACATGAAACCATAAAACTCCTAGCAGAAAACACAGGCAGTATGCTCTTTGACATTAGTCTTAGCAATATTTTTTTACATGTGTCTCCTCAGGGAAGGAAAACAAATGCAAAAATAAACAAATAGGACTACATCAAACTAAAAAGCTTTGCACAGTGAAGGATACTATCAAGAAAATGAAAAGATGGCCTATTGAATGGTAGAAGATCCCTACAAATAATATATTTGATAAGGGGTTGATATCCAAAACATACAAAGAACTCATACAACTCAACATCAAAAAAGAAACAAATTTTAAAAATGGGCAGAGGACCCAAATAGACATCTTTCAAAGAAGACATACAGATGGCCAATACACACATGAAAAGATGCTCAACATCACTAATCATCAGGGAAATGCAAATCAAAATCACAATGAGATATCACACCTGTCAAAATGGCTATCATCAAAAAGACGACAAATAACAAGGGTTGGTGAGAGAAGGGAACACTTGTGCACTGTTGGTGGGATTATAAATTGGTGCAGCCACTATAGAAAAGAGTGTGGAATTTCCTAAAAAAAAAATAAAAATAGAACTACCATAGGATCGAGAAATTCCACTTCTGGGTATTTTCCCAAAGAAAACAAAAACACTAATACGAAAAGATATGTGCACCCCTATGTTCACTGCAGTATATTTAAAATAGCCAAGATATGGAAGCAACCTAAAGTGTCCCTCAATAGGTGAAGGGATGAAGAAGATGTGGTATATTTATACACAATGGAATATTACTCAGCCATAAAAAAGAATGAAATCTTGCCACTTGTGACAATATGAATGGACCTAGAGTGTATCATACTAAGTGAAATAAGACAAACAAATACAGTATGATTTCACTTACATGTAGAATCTGAAAAAACGAACAAACATAAGAAAACAGAAACTGATTCACAGATATAGAGAACAAACAGGTAATTGCCAGAAGGGAGAGGGATGGGAGATAAGTGAAACAGGTGAAGGAAATTAAGAAGTACAAACTTCCAGTTGAAAATGAAATGAGTTATGGGGATGAACTGTATAGCATGGGGAATATAGTCAATAATATAGTAATAGCTTTTTTATGGTGACGGACGGTAATTAGACCTATCATGGTGATCATTCTGTAATGTATAGAAATAAAGAACCAACATGTTGTACACCTGCAACTAACATATTATTGTAGGCCAGTCACACTTCCATTTAAAAAAAAAAAGTTTAAAATCTAAGGCAGCAGTTTTAACACAAATGGAGTCATTTAGTGCAGGATATTAAGGTAATTAAATGAGAAAAGTGTCTAAACTGCAGGGCTCTGAATCCTGTTTACTTTGGCCCCATTCTGAATTTATGTAACTTACCCTACCTGCTTCTCTCCTGCAGATACTTGGGATTGTCAGCTCTAACTGAAGACCTGCAGGAAAGACCTGGAGAGGAGCTGCCAAACTCCTCAAGTAAGCTCTTGAGCATACTCCAAACAGTCCACCCTTGAGTCCATGGTTTCCTACCTCAGCTGTAAATTAGAATCATCTGTCAAAACTCTTCAT
The DNA here is from genome assembly GCF_000442215.2 of Lipotes vexillifer. Taxonomy (NCBI): domain Eukaryota; kingdom Metazoa; phylum Chordata; class Mammalia; order Artiodactyla; family Lipotidae; genus Lipotes; species Lipotes vexillifer. The sequence continues at coordinate 235,406 of NW_006792830.1, read as the reverse complement.
AGGAGTTTTCAAAATCCCAATCCCCAGGCCACATTCCAGACGAATTAAATCAACTTCTGAGTGTCAGACCCAGACATCAAGATTTCTGAAACCTTCTCAAGAGAGTATGACAGTACAGCCAAGGTCAAAAACAACTGAGACTCAAGGGAGAACGCAAAGGATGTGATGGCCATGCTTCAAGATTATGCATTCAAGTTCATGGCAATTGAGCAAGGACTATCAGATAGCACCCTCGCAGATGCCTTATTACAATGTTTCCTGGGGATTTGGGTAGAACATAATAATTAAGGCAATTTTCTGATTTCTCTGCTGTTGAACATTTAACAGTTTAGAATAGAAACGAAGCTGAAAGAAAAAGAACAGGCAAACCTAAGATTTACTTGAAGCTGAAGTCCGGATGCAGTCACAGCTAGGTTTAGGTTAAATGACTCCCATCTTGCTAAAATCTACAGTACAGTTGTAATAGCTGACAGACTAATCTTCCAAATAACAAAAAGTCTTCTCATTTTTTCTCAACAATTAAAAAGAAGTAATAAAGTTCTTTTTCTTTTTCTTATTTAGTGTTTTATTTAGTTTTAATTCTAGCTACTCTGCTCAAATCTCTAGGTATGTATTAGTGTGTGTAGAAATCTCATATTCTTGGTTATTTATTTCACTAAGTCTCTGGAAGGTAAGTAGCTGGGCATGGTATTCTTTGGCAAAATACTCTTAGGTCTAGAAAATAATTTTGAATTTCTAAATGGAAAATATCTTCAGGATTCATGTATTTCTCCCACAATTTGTATTGAGAGTCTTCCTAGGAACTTGGTGTTGGCTCTAAAGTCTGTTTCATTGGAACTGCCCCAAACCCACCTGTAGAGTGATCTAAATTTCTGGGGCAAGAAATTAGAATTACTACTTTTCCATCAAAATTTTTGGGACGATTAAAAACTAATTCAAAAACACAACCACACACCAGCCAAGGAAAAATAAAGTGTAAATGAACTTTGATTCTGTCTCCACCAATTCCATTCAACTCAAAGCTGCAGAGTCTAGCCAGAACAAGCCCAGTCACCAACCAATAGAAAAATCATTTGATTCTCTATATTCAAGTTCCTCTGACAAATCCAAGCCATTAATTCCAAATTAGTAGAATTTGCTACTTCCAAACACAAAAGACTCTTTGCTTATGTCCACATGTCTTATGTGGGAAGTCAACAGATTAGTCCTTATTTGGAAGGAAACCTAACCGGAACCTTGCCCTTCCATTCACTAACTATTCCTGGCTATGCAAATACATGAATGTGCATGGTAGAACAAAAATTATGGCTAACAGTTTGACACCGTTGTTTTATTAACAAACACAACTCAAAGCAAAATAATTAAATAGGGACATATAGTAAAATAAACATTCCAATGACCTTTTAGACTGAAAAGTTCTGCTCTACAAATAAAGGGGAGAACAATACAATTACAGGATAGTACTTGTACAGAAGTACTGAATATGCGATAAAGCCTTGACCAGCCAGCCAGTCATCTCATCTCTTCCATCACAGAAAAGGTTGAAAAGAACAAGACAGCTGTAGTGTCCTGACTTTGAGACTCACTGGTGAATGGAATGACAGATGTAGAGCAGTATCCCAAAGTGGGCAGGACCTCACCCCTGACAAACAAAAGAGAATGACAGTCTCGGAGCCCCATTTACTTCAATGAAAAAAAAATTTAAGCCAGCTGTCTTTTTTATGTATACAAGATACTGGTACAGGGTAGTATTTACAGATTAAGTCTCAGAACACCATTTTACCCGATAATCCAAGCAAAACACCAACAATTAGTTTTTCCCTAACTCATTATTACCTTTTTATTATATGTGTGTGTGTGTGTGTATATATATATATATATATATATATATATATATACACATATGTATATATTATATGCTACAGCTCCATCTATAGCTTTATCACATGTGCCAAATAATAAGGGCAGCTCTAGATGTGTCTTAGGTTTACCCAACAAAAATCTGAAAAATGAAAATTTTAATCTTCAGAATGTTCCACATCTGTTACATGTATCTTCTTATAATCCACCAAAGACCCTTAGGTTTTGTCTTCTTGAAACTCCCTACTGACCCAAAGTAATGATTTGTACAACTCATTAAACACATATTCAATTCTCTACCATATGTTGTGCTGGTGACTTCCTGCACTTTTCCTCTCCTACTCAGTGACTGTAAATATCTTGAAATCAGGTGTCTATTGATTATTTTTTTTGCTTTGGGGGATTTTTTTCCCTATAGTAGGTGCTCCGTAAAAAGGGCTATTTCAGATACCTTATCTCATTGGAGTCTCAGAGCCATCTTGTGGAGTTGGCAGGGCAAGTAATAGCCCTATTTTAGAAATGAAAAACCTGAGGCTCAAGCAGGTTAAGTGATATGTCATCTAACCTAATACAGAGAATCAGTGGGGAAACTGGAAATAGAAACCAGTTTTCCCAATTTATAAGTCAGTATTCATTATACATATAGCTTCTCCAATGTATGGACAAGTATATCAATTGTAAAAGTACTTTTATTCTCAATTTCTTTACGTTAACTAGTACTAAGAAATTTCCCAGGGACAGAGACAATAACCATTACTAGTTGTCAAAAAACATGTTTTATAATTTAGGTTGTACATTTCTGAAGCTTAAATTCTGATTAAAATTATCCATACTGCAGTTCTTGGATTAATAGGATTGACACAACCATCAGCACTTTTGCTTTGCCTTGACAAATAGCTTTAGAAGATAAAGACTTTATTGAAATATAGTAGAGAGACATGTTTAAAAATGTGAGCTATTTACATAAGAATAAAAGAAAACATTAAATTACATTTAAATAGTTAAAGTAACAGTGATTCTAACCCAAGAATGTAATGATATGTATAAAATTTAAAGTTCCCGCTAATTCTTACATAAAGCTGTATGAATTTCACATCTCAAAAACTGCAAAAATTCATCAACATTTATTTGTAAGATGGCTTTAAGGTCCAGGAATTTCATGCAGTTAGAAGTTGACTTTCCATACAAGAGAGAATGATGCTAATGAGTGAATATTAAGTATAAGGCACTAACACTACAGAGGTAAATATGTAATTATATACATTTCCAAAAGTGGGATAAATCACACATTAAGTTATACCATAATTCAAGCACTTGTAAGAGGCAAGAAGATGTATTTGATAGCCTTTGGATAATTACTTTTAATTAACATGCCTATATTATAAAAAATATGAGAATATTTTAAATTAGGAATATAAAAATATTCAATACAAGAAAAATATGGATCTTTAAAGCTAGGGGAGGGCAACCATTGGAAAGAGGAGTGGGTTTACTTCTTCTGCTTACCCACAAAGGCCAAGTCTAGACATTCATAATTACACCAATTAATTGGCCATTTTGGCTAAATTATGTAAATTGTCTGCATACACTTCTCAAAGTACATAACTGCCAATGCTATTTTCAGTTTGGTCAAGTCTACACTAGCTAGCAAAATGAAGTGGATAATTAAGACAATTATTCTGCAAATTTAGATCAAACATTAATTAAGGTAAAAGCAGATTAAATTTGCGGGGGAGAGGGGCTTGGATTGGAATATAAATGTTCGTCTCGTGTTCCATAGCATGTCAAAAAGGTCTTCTGTTTCTTGAATTGTTTTTGAAATCTGATTTCAAAATACTTAGTATATATTGTTTCTATAATAATTCTTTAATCAGGTTCTTAAATTCCCAAGACACCTAGGTAATACAATAGTATTTTAGATTGTTTATGCCAGCATTGGCTTAAATCTCGTTTCCTAAGTTCATAGACAACACTGATAAAATTTATGGACATTCTGAACTCAAAAATAAAGTCAATAGAAAGCTTTTTAAAAATCAACAATAAGAATATATTCTATATAGGCATTATAGGTAGACAAAAGAATGTCCTTTTACCAGAAGTGTGCTGAAGCATTTAAGAGTGAAGCGCAATGATGTTCATAATTTAAATGGGTAGGGAGAGAACTATGTGCATGTACATGAATATACAAACAAGAAAACAATTTTATTCTATATCCATATCTACCTATTTAGATACAGTATGTTGACACCTATCTATCTATCTATCTATCTAAAGGGAGAAAGAGAGAGAGAGAGAACCTAAGCAATTGTCACAAAATGTTAAAAATGTTAACCTAGATGAAAGGAATATGGGTGTTCACTGAAATGTTTCATTGTACTATTATTTCAACTTTTCTGTAGGTCTGAAATTTTTCAAAATAAAAAGTTTGGGGAAATATACACTTTAAGCTTCACATTAAATAACTAATAAATATTCAGTACCCATCAAACCCCCATGAATATGATACGCCTGAGATCGAAAATTCGGCAGTACCTCATTTCTTAAAACCATACTGTGAAATCTATACTAAAGATTCTTTCCAATAGACCTTAAGTGAGCACTTTAAAATATTCCCAAGGTTTCCCATGCAGGGTATAGTTAAAGAGCATTCCACTTGAGATCTTTGCCTGAAAGGCCCTATAGAATTGCAAAGTATCATTATTAAGCAAATGTTCCTGGGCCCTTGGGTGGTTCACTTAAAACACATTTCACTGTATTGAATATTCAGTGCCAAAAGCACACTGTTCACTGTTAAGATTTGCAATTTAAACCCAGTTGGGAGAAGTAAAAGGTTCTTGTAATTTGCCTATACTGTATTGCACTGATGTAGTGGCTTTCATTGATAATTAAGTTCCAAAAATATGAGTTAGAGTGTGTGAACAATGGAGGAAAGCTAACCTTTCTATTATAGCTTTAGCTCTTGACTTCTTGTATTTAAGATTACAGATGCTCCATTAAATCGATTTTGTGTTTAATCTCCTCTTTAAAAACAGTGAATGCAAGTCCCCAACTTTCTTTCCTTTGAGAGAACCCAAGTATTTGACAATGAAAACTACAAGGCTCAAACCAGATGATTAACACCGCCCACTGGGGATAAGAAAACTTTAGCATGTCTTTTTTTGGGGAGTTTTCCTCAACTAACTCTCACTGGATTGGAATGTCAAAATACATTTCACACTAGATTTTCAAATAAATTTTTTGGCGGAATCAGATTTGAGAGTGCAGGGGGTGCATTTAAAATGATAAGATTAATTATGTTCCCTTTAAATACATAGATATGCTTTTAAAAAACAACAGAGAAATTTTCAACAGTAATGTGGCTTTTTTAAAAAGTTCTTTCCAATATCTTTTCTGCTTACCTAGTTCTTGTGCCCTGTTTTAACACTTTTAGGTCCCTCAGTAAAATATAAAACAAAAATATGGAGAATATAGGACGGAAAAAAATCAAAAATTTATAAAGAAAAGCAGACAGGAGATTGTCTTTATACCAAAAGGGAATTACTTGATTCCCTTTTGAATTTGTGCTGGAGCGGCAGGACCCATCTCTCTGGTTCAGGCTTTCAGTGTGGGGAAATGACCAGCTGAACTATGGCGTTCACATCTATGCAGCCTCACTTTCTCAAACACCACTGGCGCTAGGATTACACTGCAGCATTTGGTCAGTCTCAAATTTAGAGCTTCTGGCAAGAAAATCCCATTCATACTCGATGTACAGCTTACCTTCAAGAGGTAAGACTGCCTTGGCAGTGAGAACACAAGCAGTGCATTTGGGAATCCCTGTGGAAGATCCTCTCCCCACTTCTACAGGAAGTGGTGAGGAAGGAATGGTGTAGCAGTGATTCTCAAGTGCGGTACCCGAATCTGCAGCTCAGCATCACGTGGGAACTACTTGGAAATGCAAATTAGCCGTCCCCACCCCAGACCTACTTAAGCAGAAGCTCTGGCGATGGGGCCCAGCAATCTGCGTTTAACTAGCCCTTTGGGTGATTCTGATGTATTATCGCTGACAGAGAAACGAGAATATAAATTTTCCAAAGGAGCTTTTACATCCAGTCGGGTCAAAACCTGGAGGGGGAGACGAGGGGAGCAGGAGGTTCAACCACCGCCCGGGTGGGATGGGTCCCAGGCCCCCTGACCTGTCCGCGGCCCCCTCCCGCACCCCTGCGGCCCCAGCAGCGGGGGGTGGGCACCCCGCCCCGGCCTCACCGCCCACCTCCCTCCGCCCCCAGGCCGCGCCGGCCTCCCAGCAGGAGTCAGGTCGACGGCCAGGGCGCGGCGGGCCCCTCCCGCGGCCGCGCGTGCCGGCCGCAACCCCCTTCCGCCCGGCCTGCCCCTTTGTCCGCCCCGAGGGCGGCACCTTCCCGCCCGCGGGGTGTGCGAACCCTCGGGGGGTGGGAGAGGAGGAGGGACCGGGGAGGGAAGGAGGAGGAGCGGGGCGGGCGACTGAGTGCCGGGGTAGGGAGCCGCCGCCTCACACCCGACTCCCGTCCCGTCCGGCCCGCGGAAAGAGGCTTCTGTGGACGGCCCGGGAGTCCCCGCGAAATGACCGCCGCGGGGCGGGATGGTGCCTCCCCCTTGGCGGGAGCCGACACAGCCTTCCAGGCCGGGGAGCCGCGGCGGCCAGCGGCGTCCGAGCAGGGCCGAGCGCGGAGCCGGCGGCGGCGCTCGGCGGGAGTGCGCGGCTAAGCGGAGGGGAGGGCCGGAGGGTGGGGCGGGGCGGGGCTGGGCCGGGCCGCGGTTGAGCCCTGCGCCCGCGCCTCCGCCTCCCGCTCCGGCTGCCGCCGCAGCCCGGACCGCGCGGGCGGGCGGGG
>NW_006792830.1:224260-228549 GCF_000442215.2 Lipotes vexillifer | reverse complement strand
ATGGAGAATGTGCTGGAGCGGCAGGACCCATCTCTCTGGTTCAGGCTTTCAGTGTGGGGAAATGACCAGCTGAACTATGGCGTTCACATCTATGCAGCCTCACTTTCTCAAACACCACTGGCGCTAGGATTACACTGCAGCATTTGGTCAGTCTCAAATTTAGAGCTTCTGGCAAGAAAATCCCATTCATACTCGATGTACAGCTTACCTTCAAGAGGTAAGACTGCCTTGGCAGTGAGAACACAAGCAGTGCATTTGGGAATCCCTGTGGAAGATCCTCTCCCCACTTCTACAGGAAGTGGTGAGGAAGGAATGGTGTAGCAGTGATTCTCAAGTGCGGTACCCGAATCTGCAGCTCAGCATCACGTGGGAACTACTTGGAAATGCAAATTAGCCGTCCCCACCCCAGACCTACTTAAGCAGAAGCTCTGGCGATGGGGCCCAGCAATCTGCGTTTAACTAGCCCTTTGGGTGATTCTGATGTATTATCGCTGACAGAGAAACGAGAATATAAATTTTCCAAAGGAGCTTTTACATCCAGTCGGGTCAAAACCTGGAGGGGGAGACGAGGGGAGCAGGAGGTTCAACCACCGCCCGGGTGGGATGGGTCCCAGGCCCCCTGACCTGTCCGCGGCCCCCTCCCGCACCCCTGCGGCCCCAGCAGCGGGGGGTGGGCACCCCGCCCCGGCCTCACCGCCCACCTCCCTCCGCCCCCAGGCCGCGCCGGCCTCCCAGCAGGAGTCAGGTCGACGGCCAGGGCGCGGCGGGCCCCTCCCGCGGCCGCGCGTGCCGGCCGCAACCCCCTTCCGCCCGGCCTGCCCCTTTGTCCGCCCCGAGGGCGGCACCTTCCCGCCCGCGGGGTGTGCGAACCCTCGGGGGGTGGGAGAGGAGGAGGGACCGGGGAGGGAAGGAGGAGGAGCGGGGCGGGCGACTGAGTGCCGGGGTAGGGAGCCGCCGCCTCACACCCGACTCCCGTCCCGTCCGGCCCGCGGAAAGAGGCTTCTGTGGACGGCCCGGGAGTCCCCGCGAAATGACCGCCGCGGGGCGGGATGGTGCCTCCCCCTTGGCGGGAGCCGACACAGCCTTCCAGGCCGGGGAGCCGCGGCGGCCAGCGGCGTCCGAGCAGGGCCGAGCGCGGAGCCGGCGGCGGCGCTCGGCGGGAGTGCGCGGCTAAGCGGAGGGGAGGGCCGGAGGGTGGGGCGGGGCGGGGCTGGGCCGGGCCGCGGTTGAGCCCTGCGCCCGCGCCTCCGCCTCCCGCTCCGGCTGCCGCCGCAGCCCGGACCGCGCGGGCGGGCGGGGACGCGTGTGCCCCCCGGCGGGCGGCCTGCGCCCGGGGCCAGAAGGTGCGAGGCGGCGCGGGCCTGCGCGCTAGGCCGGCAGTGGCTGGCGCGCGGGTCCCGGGACGGCCGGCAAACGCGGTGGGGGCGGGGGCGAGGGGAGAAAAGAAGGGGGAGTGCAGATTCTGTGACTGCTGGGTGCCGGTCTGTCAGAGATCCCGGCTCCAGGCTCCGGAAGGCTTGCCGGGAAGCCCGACGACCCCTCGTTTGCAAGGTCTTCCTGACCGCCTCCCAGACAACCGTCGCTCATTTCTTCCCCACTGCGACGGGTGGAGAAAGTTGTCCACTACTCACCTTTTATCCTAGAGTCCCCAAGGACGGGCTACTAAGCTGACAGAAGTTCAGCTCCGGAAAAACGCTGGGCGGTTGCCACCTTTGCAGGCGGATGTGAGGGGGAGCGTCTCCTCTTCCTTCTAATCCCCCCACCCCACCCCTCGGCTACAGTCTTGGGTTTTTCCTTGCCTGTCTCCCGACCTCTTAGATGGCCACAGCGCAGAGAAGGGACATGAGACCAAAAGTACCCTCTGGAGGGCAAAACACCCCGAGGATACGTGCAAGCCGAGAGCTGGAGCACCTCTGCGGTTGCCCGGACAATTAATCGCGGGAACGCAGGGATCTTCGCGGCTTCCTGTGGCTACGGCGGCCTCCGCGAGCCTTGCCCCTGCGCAAAGCGTGGTGGCTGGCGATGCATTACGTGATATCCGCGAGGTTCTCCCCTCCAGCTGAGTTATGAACTTGCACAGATCAGGCCTTTTTAAAGTCAACAATTAAAATTGACTTTAATTTCCTCCCGCAGATTTCTAAACCTACAATTTTCCTACTTATTTCTGACCGTTCTGGAATTTCTGTTCTTAAATCTTAGGTACCTAAGGGGAAGGAAATTCGAATCACCGAAGCTTATGAGAAAGAACAGTTTTGGTCAATACTCAGCTGGTCAACCAACAGCAAATCGCCTAATAAAACAAGTTGTGCATATCTGTCTAAGGTTTATTTTGAAACTTTACCTATATAAATTGGCCTATTTTCAGTTAAATCTGCTAAGATCTGTTGAAACACTGAAATTGAGAAAAACACTCTTTTTAATGCCATAATACCAGTCAGTCAATAAAATCGATAGTGCGGGTGTCTTTTAGCAACAACAAACAATGCTTCTTTTGCTTTGACTTTGGCTTTTATTAGTTTGCTACAAGAGTTCCAATAGATAATTATGCCAGAATTGCAGAAATCAGTTTTGTCTTCCTTTTGTTCTCTGAAGCTTCTTCTTGAACCAGGGCAGAAAAAGTTTTGAAGTGGATTCCTTAGTTCTTCCAACATTTTTATACAGAAAGTTTCAAATAAACTGACCTTGGACAGTACTAGTCAAATCGTTTCAATTTGCAGCAACTGTTTTTTCCAGCTTCACGGTGGTGAGGCTGAGGTGAGGCGGCGGTTATGCCTCTGTTAGGATAGGCGTCATCTTGAAAAAACTACTTGAAGTACCACCTACAGAAAAATGAGAACGTTCTGCCTTTAATAGCTGCCCTTTTGAAGGTAATGGCCATTCCATTTCAGGGCTGTAAATGTAGAGTGTAGACTCCAGAGTAGTGGGCTTTGGTCCTTCCAATGTTTGCTTTCTTCAGTGTTGATCAAAGAGCTATGTGTTTGCCTTTTGAGGCCCCTTTGGAAAATGTTTTTAGAGCAATTACAGACATGACAATAATTTGTTCAGCTTATTTATCTCACCTTGAGAAACTGCAAAAAAGTTGAGAAAGAAACCTTTAAATAAAGACAACGGAGAAGGAAAAAAGGACTATATTGCCTATTGCGGGTTAAGTGCAGACATTTCAAGAGGAAAAAGTTGGAACCTCACTCTCCCACTCTCTAAACCCTGCAGTCCTGGGCTTGTTTTGAATTAAAATGGGGCAGCAGCCTTCCTTGGTGGCCAGCAGGGTCCTTGTTATTTAAGAGGAAGAATCTTCACAGCGACGTTGGGGGAGGGGTGGTGCTAAGTGTTAGGGAGAAACCGAGCTGCAAAATGCAATTCCGTGTGTCGGTTACGTTCCGGTGATGCGACTGTGGAAACTTGCGTTCTCAGTATCTGAGCAAACTTTATTACTTTTCCAGAATCCATAAGCAAGAATCAAGATTTTATTTCCTCTTGAAAAGTAACCTCTGCTAAGTACAGAAGTCGTTACTTGTCAAGCCTTCAATGAAAACGTGCCCCCTCCTTTAGTCGAGATGGGCGTTTCTGTCTGGATTTGGAAGGGGAACCGCGCGGGTAAGTTAGACGCCCTTGAACTCAAGTGTTTAGCGCATCATGTCACGAATTTCCTAGAATTGCTGTAGTTATTTTATTTCCAACACCTTCTAGAGTGGGGGCGGTATCTGCTAAGTGGGTCCCCCTCTCTGTAGGCTTGTATCCATCCTTCCCGCTAACCCTGCAGCCCTGAGCTCCTGGAAAGGAGCCTGAGGTGGCTAGCGCCTGTCTGAAGAGGGAGGAGGACTGCATAGACGTGATGCCGTAAGCAGCAGTAACCCAGTTTGTAGGCTGCGTTGACGAAATTTATCACTGAGGTTCCTTCCGTTTCCATCTAGAACTCTCCAGTCACAAGCCAAACCGTCTCTGTCTTCTCAGAAGGAGGACACTGGGCATGTGAGGCTGTTCGGGCCAAGACCACTGGGAAGTCCTGCAAAAATTCACTGAAAACAGGCATGAAAGATGCTCACACATGACCTGGGCGATGCGTAGGGATGAGTGGGGTATGGGGGTGTGGCGGCGCTAACCCTAATCCACTAGGGTCTGCGGGGGCGGGACTCACCCCGACAGCTGTGCAGGACCAAGCTACTCCAGGGTTCACAAGACATCCTTTGCAGTGACCAATGCAGACGTCCAGTTCGATTACCACGGAAGCTCTGCAGGCCGATTCAACTTGACCCAAACGTATGACCCATCTCTTTCACAAGGGAAAGAGG
>NW_006792830.1:221800-224224 GCF_000442215.2 Lipotes vexillifer | reverse complement strand
TCTCTTTCACAGGGGAAAGAGGGACCCGTGACTCTCTTAACTTTGGCGGCACTGGAACTCGTAGAGCTGTGAGCAACAGCTTGTGTGTGTGTGTGTGTGTGTGTGTGTGTGTGTGTGTGTGTGTGTAGGTGTTGGAGCACATATTCGATTTCCAAACATCTTTGAATCTGTTTTCTCCTTTGTGATTTACAAACCCAGTAAATTCCAAAGAGCTTGATGGTGTTATCAGACACCTAAATGCACGGTCAGCTTTCCTCCAAAATTGGGTTTTCTGTTTACTCTTTAAAAATCTTTTAGAAATGTGTGAACTCACCATATGAATCCCCCTATAGGAATCACTCAGTCAAGAGAAATGAGTTGTATATATATAATGACTGAGGTAGATTTTTAAATAAAAAGTTAAAGTGAGGCACACAAAAAATATTCCAATATACTGTACAACCTCATTCAGAAAAGCAGATATCTTTCACGTCCCCACAAGCATTCTTTGCCCTAGTGTCCTCAGAGTGACTTCTGATATCCCCACTTCTTCAAAAAAAAAAAGTTAGAGAAAGCCTGTACCCAAGTTTTGGGTAGGATTCAATATACTAAGCAAAATATGCTCAACAGATGATAGTAGAGATGAAGCCAGAAAACAACTCCAGCTATTTAAACTGCCAAATGAGACATAAAGCTGCATTGTAAAAATCATCTGGAAAACAGGTTTTCCCATTGAAGTCGCTATGTGTTAATTACTGTGAGCTGGAAGACTGGAGATCGAACGCCTGAAGCCGACTTTCTGGAAAACAGGTTTTCCCATTGAAGTCGCTATGTGTTAATTACTGTGAGCTGGAAGACTGGAGATCGAACGCCTGGAAGCCGACTTTCACCCCGCATACGTAAACGGAAAAAGTGCGGAACCGCAGCCAGAGGGCTCCTGCTCGGACTCATTGCCATGCATGCCTGGACATTAATATGTGTTCATGGAGGGCTCGTACAGTACGAGGTGTTATTTCCTTATAAAGAAACACCAGGTCTCGCTTTCCATTCTTCTTACAAAATTATTCGCATTATTTATGCTACATTGAGCGATCTAATTTCTTCGTGATAGTCAGCTAATTGCTCTGGCAGGTAATTAGAAGCGGTTTACAACGCAAAGGGCTTTTGCATTGCCCCTCGGATTATTAAGTTGCGCTGTAAATTATACCATATTTGCTGGGGAAAAATTCTTTTGAGCAAGTTCTCTTCCTGCGATCCGAGATGAAATCGGCTCCCCACCCCAGCTCCCCCTCATACACACCCCTCCCTAGCCACCCCCACTGCCACCACACCCCCTGCTTTTCCTGGACTCAGAGTCGAATGATTCTAAAGCACGCGATTTTGTTCGTGTTCACTGGGCCGAAATAACGTGGCCATTATGGCCTGAAATGGGCCAGGTTTGAAGCGAGCTTCCTGCGCGCCTGCAATATCCAGCAGGCATGTGGGAAAAGGACGGCTTAAATGGGGACATCTGTTCAGTGCTGCTCATCTTACTCTTACAGCCAGGTCAGGTTAAGAGAATAACCTGTTCACCACCTTTTTTTTTTTTTTTTGTTAATAAGACTATTAGAAAAAAAAAGCGAGCACACACACAAACAACACTAATTGAGCTGCCGTAGAAGCAAAGAATCAGACACACAAAGGTAGCAGCTGAGTTACATGAGGAACTGTAAAAAATAACCATTGGGCTATTTCAGTGAAAATGTACAGGGCTGCGAGGAAAAAAAAGAAAGAAAGAAAAGAAAATTGAATCTGTGAGTTCAGAAATGCTCTCTACAAAAATGGTTTTACGTTAAGAGATTTTAAGAACTCAACAAAGACTGGTTTATTTTCAGGTTTTCATTTTAATAAAATTGATCTGAAGGTAAACGTCAATGGAAAAAAATTTTCTTACGCTTTCAAGTATTCTGAGGCCCCAACTTTTTGTTATTGGTGTTTTTTGGTCTGTGTTATCTCTGAGACAAACCCCAAGTGGGGGCATCCTAGTTTGTCCCCTGATTTTAGAAAAGCGAAATGTATCCCCTTTCACAAATTATCACCCATTTGTAAACCTTGTACAATGATGTGAACACATGTGCAGTTAAACCTAGAGACCCGGTGCAGCTCCTAGATTATTTGTAATTAAACACAATTCCCAGAGTAACATTTATCTTCCCGAAACTGCGATTGCAATTGTCACCCGTCTGGTGGAGACGACGGGGTAATCTGGGAGCATTACCTCCTCTAGTAACAGAACAGAATGAAAAGAAATCAATATTGTTGAGGATAAGAATTTAGTAATTTTTAAGTCTGCGTGTTAGCTGTGAAAAAGTGATATATAATACCAAAAGAGAAAACAGCCGAAACAAATCCACTCTAGGAAAACATCAGGGACAAACTTGTCTGAATGTCTAAGCCTCTCTCTTT
>NW_006792830.1:220817-221721 GCF_000442215.2 Lipotes vexillifer | reverse complement strand
CTTTTCCCTACATGTGTTTCCTTCATTTACGTGATGAAAGAGAAATATGAAGTGCTGTAGAATTAATTATCAATTTCATCTGTGGGCTGTCAGGGAGATGAATACGACATATACCATAGAGTACACGTCTGCCTGTAGACCTAGCACACGATCATATCAACATACTATGAGGATATGAACATTATGCATGCATACAACAAATAAGGAATTATGATTTTTCTTCCTTTACTATAGGAAGAAATACCTATTTGGTTAAATATCTTCATATTTTTCCTATCTATGAATTTACCAATACATTCATATGATTGATATACTGGAAAACTCTCCCTTGTTTTTCTGAATATAGGCAATTTGAATGCCCTAGCTAAAGGGAATCAAAGGATGTAATATCCTAAGTTAGATGAGTCTCTTTCAATTAAAATGTCCCTAACTTTTGAATGTTTCGAAGCGTCAGAGAAAAAGAATAAATATTAAGCAGTGTGATGGGGGGGGATCGAGTCAATTAAGAAATAATGTGCTTTCTCAAGCAGTCCTACGTATTTAAAAAGAGTCACCAAGGCAAGCCTTTGCATCCAGCTGGAGATCCTATGCAAGTAGATCAAGAGTCACTACAGCTTCGCTGTGGTCAACAAATGCATCCAATTAAGCAGTACCAGGAAAGTAAGGACTCGGCTGTAAATGTGGCCGGATAGTTTGAAACCGAATAGCCTCACTAATAGGGGCTATTGTTCAGTATGGAAGTTCCCATTTTCCAATCAGGAAAATACAGCCCTCTCTGGGCTCTGGCTGACTGATCCCTTCCCACCTACAGCTCAACAATCTGCCACCAGCGAGGGGCTTTTATTACCTCCCTTCCCAGGAAATGTTAGGCAACTTCCTAGTAAAGCTGCCCGAAAGCAGGAAT
>NW_006792830.1:212666-220569 GCF_000442215.2 Lipotes vexillifer | reverse complement strand
ACTTTGACTAGAGAGCTCCGGGCGAGGAGACACCCCCAACCTGGCCCAGACCGCTCCTCCCCGCAGCCGCCGGCGGCGCTCGGCTCTCTCCCCCCACTTCTTCAGGCTTTATTTAATAGCCAACGAGCCCGCGCACGAGGTCCCCGCACAGTGGCCAGGGATTGGGGGCTGTCTCCCTATTTGGGGAGAGGCACCCACCAGGGCACCTGGGTCTTCAGCGGGCACTGGCCGGTCAGCTTCCAGAGGTTGCGCGTCCCTGCCAACGCTCAGGAAACTCAGATGCGAAGAGCCCGGTTTAAACGTACCCAGCAGAGACAGGCGCCTATATAGTTCATGTGTACTTTTTTTTTTTCCTATTAGGCTTTTTCAGCGCTGTGTATTTACCAGACCACACTTAATACGTTCAAAACCTTATTTGGTGTAGATGTGTGGCCGGACACTTGAAAGCCTGGATAACTTTGATGTTTTCAACTATAAATCCCCACTTGTACTTAATGGTTACAAATGGTTTTATTTACTTGTCGTTCTAGCTACACATTTTAATCTATTTAACCAAACAGCAGAGGCATATTTCATTCCCCACTCCCCGAAAAGGAAAAGCAGGGATCAAGGCCTCTAATTTTTTTTGGACCTTCCATTTCTTTGGTTGTGAAAGCGTAAGAGCTCCAGATTGCAGCATTGATTAGTCTTCAAACCCGGCTCCAAAAAAGCTCGCCTTCTCCACTCCATCTAAGGAGATGTTGATGTATATTGTAGCTGCAAGGTGTTAGATATACTTGAGCAAGTTGTTCCCAGGATGTAAATTAGGTCCCAAAAGCTGTTGTCCAAATCGAAGAAACAGAGAAATTAATCTGGGAGACTATCCATCATCACCGGTAATAAAGAGAGCGACATGGATGAGACAGATGATATGATTAAGGGGCTGTGGTCGTTTTAATTAACTTTTTGCTGTCCTGTAATGATCAAACTGGTCACCAGACCCGGTCAATAAGCATGTTAATATCAAACAAATAAAACCAAGGATGATTAAAAACCTCCTGGTTTATTAAATTTGAAATTCAAATGAAATTTATGCTGCAGATGCATACAGAATGCTAATAGATTTTAGCTTTATTGAAAGTGGATCTCACAGGTTTGCAAGAAACAGCAGAATATCCATCTACCCCTCTCCCTGCCAGCACTTAAACTTCGTATGCGGTGGGGAAACTTTTAATGTTAGAAAGCCTGCACTTCCTGTCTTTCTTCCCCTTCCAAACCTCCATATTATTATGGTATAATACTCAAGAACAGTGATCAATATCACCAAAGGTAAACTGAACTGGATGTGCCATGAAATGCTTTGCTGGACAGGCTCTATCTGCAATGGATTACAGATGTTCCCTCCTGTGGGCGATTCAAAAATAATAGAGTCACTTCTGCAAAGTGGAGAAAGAGCTGCTATTAAGACCAGTTTCACTGAAATCAGAAGCAAGATTATTGTTGTTTTAATTTTTGGTCAATTATATAATTCTCTTTGTCTTTCCTTTTAAATTCTGCTGTCTTATGCCTTATGACAAACACTAACCACTTATTTTGGGGTGGGGGGTAGGATGAGAAAAAAACCTTTGACACTACTACTATAAAATAAACACCTAACTTAAAAATGGAATACACATATATATGAAAACATAAATATATTTTTCCATAATGAAGAAAGATGCACGTGCAAACCTTTGTGAAAATCTGCTACGAGCCAACCTTATGCAAACTGAGAAATCCAGTGTGTTCATTAAATCCATACCAACACTGTGATCCATTGTCATAGGCAGAATTACATATGATTCTAAAGTGAATTTATATAAATGAAATCATAGAGGTAGATACTCAAAATTGTAACCACATGATGCTGAGTTTTTCTAATTCCTAGCATTTTTTAAGGAAACAGTGGTTAATGCCTCTGTTTACTCTCAGAATCAGTATTTAACTTTTCAATAGTCCTGCCTCACTTCCTACCAGAGATAGGAGGATAAAAAGATAAAATAAATAACTATTCATAGAAGAGAGTCTTCCCTCAAACCTTTTTTTCTCCACCTTTGAGGATGATGGTATTGATTAGAATTAAACCCCAAATTTGAACAACTGTATATTAGGTTCTTAAAATGAATATCATTATAGAAGGAGACCAAAGCAATGAAGTTAATTCTCTTTTATTTGTTAAACAGAGTTCCCTCCTTTCCCCCACCCCTTCCTCCTTCTGGGCTGGCCTGTCACGCCTTCTCAACACGCTAAAATCATTCAGAGTGGCTTGCAGGGAGAAACACGACATTTATGGTAAGCCTCAGCCTTCAGAGAAAGAAAGCAGTTCATTAATTTACTTCACACTTACTTCAAAGTATAAGAGTGTACCTTACCCCCTTAATCAATAGATGTATATGATATACAGTCAATATCCCAACACTGTTAAAAAGGGGTCAGAAACACACACTCTCATATCAGGAACATCAGCCTCAACTCTGCTCCATGAAACAAATGTTACAACCTGACTTTGGAGTTCAGTAAACCCCAGGAGGATTTTTTTTTTTTTTTTGACATCTCCAGAAGCCGTGATGTACTTGAGGAAGGTTCAAAAACAATAATAAAATTAACATGTTTCCCCAGTCAAAACAAAACACTTCTCTCAGCTAGTATCATTTTAATCAACTCCAATTTAAAATTAGATTTCTGGGAGCATTTGCAACTGCTTAAAAATGTGAATTACTTTTTTTAAACATATGAATATTCAATAGGGCTCCAAGGGCTGTGGACTTTTTGTTACACTGGTATGGTGCTTTCTGTAGTTTATGATGTTCCCTTGTGGTGGCAGTGAAATTGTAATTACATTTCTGAAGGCAACTAATAACACAAATGGCAAGCAAGTTCTAAAACCCACCAAATTTGAACTATTGACATGCATACACACTCAGATATCTGGCCCAAACGCCATTAGACACAGACGCCTCCATACATGTGGTCCACGATTTGTCAACAGCTTGTTTCTGTTCTCAGATAAATAAAACTCAAAGATTTCAGTCAAAATCCTGATTTTTTTTTTCTCAGAGAGAGGCGGCGGGATTTCCTGCGAAAACTCCTAAATACCATAAAACGCTCAATTTCTCACCCCCAGAAAAAACAATACTCTCCCACCCCCTTCTCTATCTAATCCTTTTGTATTGAAATTTACTCATCGCCACGGGACAAACACACCCTCTCCCCTAGAGTGAGACTTGCACTTCCAAAGCCGAATCCCACCTCAGAAGAAAAAACAAAAGCTACCGCAGCAAAGTAACAACTCTTTGACGCAGGCGCACACAAGCCCTAACTCTCTTTAAAAAATACCCCTCAGCCTCCCTAAATTTCTACCCTTCGGCTGTAGAGCCAGGAAAGGAGAGGAAGGTATTAATACGATTTTCTTTTAAAATGTAGTGATAGTACCCATGAAATTAAGGGGGAAAAAAATGACGCAAGATTTGAGCTACAGGAAACCAGAGGAAGTTGGTGACAGTGATAGCGTTTCTGAATATTTATTTATTCAGCCTCACTCAACTTCGCAGTTTCACTCTGCAAATCACCATGTCTCTCTTTTACGTATGTGCACTTTACTGCACTGTTCCTGTTCTCCACCCCCCAGTTCTGTGGCACAGACACACACAAGCACACACGATTCCCCCCTTCTCTCTCACACAAACATTCACACAGCCTTCGTCTCTCCCACATCAAGCGGACACACACTCATCCACCCTCCCCCTCTTTTCACACAAACACCCATATTCACACTCCTTCCTCTCCCCCAACACCAAACACAGAGACACCACCTCCCCCGTCCACGCACACTTTACTGCACTGTCCCTCTTCCCTCCCGAGGTTCGTCACTCACAGTTACACTACACTCACACCCTTCCCCTCAACACTTTACCGGTCCGTCCCTCTTACCCCCCTTTGTCACACATGCAGCTAAACTGTCACTCACAACCCCCTCTCCCTCTCTGCACTGTCCCTCCCCTCCCCCCGTCACTGTTACACTGCTAGACTCTTGCCCCCAACCTCCCCCCATCCCATCCCTGTCTGCACTGTCTTCTTCTCAGCTTGGTCACACTTGTACACAGTTACACTGTTATACACACACAAAACCGCTTTGCAACACACACGCAGTCACCCGCGCCGCTCCCGCTCCGAACACCACCCCCCCACCCCCCCCCGAGGCGGCCGGCGGCGGCGCCGATGACCTCACGGCGCGCGCGCGGCGCGGCCCGGCGAGGCCGCAGATTGGCTGGCCGCGCCTCCGCGGCACTTCAAAGCCGGAGAGGGAGCTACAATTGTGGTGGAATGGGCGGAACTGATCATTGTATTGCACACCTCTAAAAAAAACACTGCCTCTGATTTATCAATATAAAAAAGATCCTCTGAGAGGAGGAGGGCACTTTTGTGTGATGGCAACTTCACTTCTAGGGGTGAGTCTCAGGATTTTCTCTTGCTGGTTTAATTAGTTTCCTTTTATTGCCGATCGGAGGGGGTTAAAGTCGCCCCGGCCAGGCCACGGGCTATCAGTCTCTATTGAGAGCTTTTTTTCCCCCTTTAAATACAAGTGAGTTTGGAGAAAAGAAAGAGGGGGAGAGGGGGGCAGAGTCACTTTTTTCAGAGCAGGAAAAGGTTCGAAGGGCATTTAGACAAGCCACCTCGCAGCGCCCGGCCTCTCCCCGCCCGGGAGACGTGCGCCCAGCCCATTTTACGTGCGACGATTTCGAGGGTAAAGAGAGCAAGTTTTTCCTCCTGGGCAAACTGCAGATTTTCCCTCTTCCCCTTAGAAAATTCCGCAGCCCGCCTTGTCTTGCAGGTACGTTGAACCCGTCTCTCTCTCTCTCTTTCTCTTTTTTACTATTGTAGACTTCTTTTTTTTTTAAAGAAAATCAGGAAGAGCGAGCCAGCCCTATAGTTTGACGTCTTTTGGCCTGGGAGAAACAACCCAGGTTTCTGGGGACCGGAACAGGATTTTCAAAGCTCTTCTGTGGATTACAGGGGTAGCGCTCTTAAAAGCAATCCAATGGTTTTTCCCCAGGCTTCTCCGCAAAGGAATCTTCCTTCCTCCCCAATCTGGACTTTTTGCTTGCTTGTTTGTTTCGAAGTGCCTGGGGCCTTGTGTGCACAAGAGTGTTGTTTTAGCTGAGAATACTTGTCAAACTCTTCTTTAGCATGGCGCTTTGCTCCCGAATCAGACGCCGGCAGCCAAACTTGTCCCCTCCCGTAGAGTAGAAAGCAGCCGGGCGCCGGGGCTGTTGGGGGAGCCAGGTGAGTTGGTGGCGCCGCGCCGCTGCGAGAAATGGGGTGCAGTGGGGCGTTTTGGAGGCTACCGGAGAACTAATGCACATTTCCTTCCTCCCTCCCCCACTGGCCCTTTGCCTACCTCCCCTCCCCCACCCCTTCTCCTCTCCTTCTCTCAGGAAGAACCGAGGTTGGGATCGACTCCTTTGGCCATGCTTGCTGCTACCTGTAATAAGATCGGCAGCCCCAGCCCGTCTCCCTCCTCCCTCTCGGACAGCTCATCTTCCTTCGGCAAAGGCTTCCACCCCTGGAAACGTTCCTCGTCCTCCTCCTCCGGCAGCTGCAACGTAGTGGGCTCCAGTCTCTCGAGCTTTGGCGTGTCGGGCCCCTCCAGGAACGGCGGCTCGTCCTCGGCCGCGGCAGCCGCCGCCGCCGCCTCGAGCTCTCCCTTCGCAAACGACTACTCGGTGTTCCAGGCCCCTGGCGTATCGGGGGGCGGCGGCGGCGGGGGCGGCGGCGGCGGCGGCTCCTCCGCGCACTCGCAGGACGGCTCCCACCAGCCAGTGTTCATCTCCAAGGTGCACACCTCTGTGGACGGGCTGCAGGGCATCTACCCGCGCGTGGGCATGGCGCACCCATACGAGTCGTGGTTCAAGCCCTCGCACCCCGGCCTGGGCGCCGCCGGCGACGTGGGCTCGGCCGGCGCCTCCAGCTGGTGGGACGTGGGCGCGGGCTGGATCGACGTGCAGAACCCGAACGGCGCGGCGGCGCTGCCCGGCTCGCTGCACCCCGCCGCCGGGGGGCTCCAAACCTCGCTGCACTCGCCGCTCGGAGGCTACAACTCGGATTACTCAGGCCTGAGCCACTCAGCCTTCAGCAGCGGCGCCTCTTCACACCTGCTCAGCCCCGCCGGGCAGCACCTCATGGACGGCTTCAAGCCGGTGCTGCCCTCCTACTCGGACTCCAGCGCCGCCGTGGCGGCCGCCGCAGCCAGCGCCATGATCTCGGGCGCCGCGGCCGCCGCCGCCGGGGGGAGCTCGGCGCGCTCGGCCCGCCGCTACTCCGGCCGCGCCACCTGCGACTGCCCCAACTGCCAGGAGGCGGAGCGGCTGGGTCCGGCCGGAGCGAGCCTGCGGCGCAAGGGCCTGCACAGCTGCCACATCCCGGGCTGCGGCAAGGTGTATGGCAAGACGTCGCACCTCAAGGCGCACCTGCGCTGGCACACGGGCGAGCGGCCCTTCGTGTGCAACTGGCTCTTCTGCGGCAAGCGCTTCACGCGCTCCGATGAGCTGCAGCGGCACCTGCGGACCCACACCGGCGAGAAGCGCTTCGCCTGCCCGGTCTGCAACAAGCGCTTCATGCGCAGCGACCACCTCAGCAAGCACGTGAAGACGCACAGCGGCGGCGGCGGCGGCTCGGCGGGGTCAGGCAGCGGCGGCAAGAAGGGCAGCGACACCGACAGCGAGCACAGCGCCGCGGGCAGCCCGCCCTGCCACTCCCCGGAGCTGCTGCAGCCCCCCGAGCCTGGGCACCGCAACGGCCTGGAGTGACGCGCACCCCACTCCTGCCCCTCTCGCCTTCCCTCTCCCACCTTGGTCCGCTTGGGCCCTGTGGGTCCTGGCCTCAGTTCCAGCCTCTCTACACTGCACCCTGCTCACTCTCTCTGTCTCTTTCTGTCCGTGTCCCTCTCTCTTTTAACTCCCTCTGTGACAACTTTGTAAAGGGAATGTGGACATGTAAGTAACATGCGTTGCTCTCCTGGGCCCTGGCTGTCTCTCTCCACCGGGTGACACTGTCGGAGCCCAGTACACCCCAAGCCAGCGCCTCGCCGGGCCTTTAATTCTGGTCCTTTCCTCCTCGTCCTCCCTCCGTCATCCCCAGCTTTGATGGGCACATCTTTTAGAGGAAAGCGGCCACTGGAGGTAGAGCTGGACCGATCCAGTGCCAGGGAGACCGGGGGCCTCCGCACGTGCGGTAACAACTAGGCTGAGCAAGGTTGAGCGGCGCCGTGGGGAGGGCGAGGCAGTAGGCCCACCCATGGCCTCCCCCCGCCCTCCCGGGCTAGCGACTTGGTACCAGAACCTCAGTCTTGGGCGTCTAGGCTGCGGAGCGCCCTGCCCTGCAGCTGCGCGCCGCTGCCTGTCCTGCGCAGAGCCGTCGGGAGCCCGTCTGGCGGCACCGAGACCAGAGTTTCCTAGTTTAGCTCTCCGACGTCAGCTCTGCCTCTTTTTCTTTGTTCCTTGGGGTGGAACCGAAGCAAGTTTCAGCTAAGGGCAGTCTTGGTGAATCGATGCAGCAGCCTTCTTTTATCTTTATAACTTTTTTTTTTTAATGAAAAAGAAAAAAATAAAGAAAATTTTTTAAAAAAGCATCCTTCCATTTGGTTTCCCTTCTAGATAGCTTTTCCTCTAGCAGTGAGCAAGTCTTTCTCTCGAAACTTTGCTAATATTGATCCCAAAGTTATTTTGATCGCATTAACTTAACTTATGGGTTGGGGTTGGGGGTGGGGGTGAGGGTAGGTGTCTTTTTCTTATGCAAAAATACCCCTTTCCGGTGACACCAGATTAACTATCTCCGTGTTTGTTCTTTTCTACCTCGTTTTCACCACTCCCGAGCATAATCTCCTTTT
>NW_006792830.1:206369-212118 GCF_000442215.2 Lipotes vexillifer | reverse complement strand
GGGGGCCTCCGCACGTGCGGTAACAACTAGGCTGAGCAAGGTTGAGCGGCGCCGTGGGGAGGGCGAGGCAGTAGGCCCACCCATGGCCTCCCCCCGCCCTCCCGGGCTAGCGACTTGGTACCAGAACCTCAGTCTTGGGCGTCTAGGCTGCGGAGCGCCCTGCCCTGCAGCTGCGCGCCGCTGCCTGTCCTGCGCAGAGCCGTCGGGAGCCCGTCTGGCGGCACCGAGACCAGAGTTTCCTAGTTTAGCTCTCCGACGTCAGCTCTGCCTCTTTTTCTTTGTTCCTTGGGGTGGAACCGAAGCAAGTTTCAGCTAAGGGCAGTCTTGGTGAATCGATGCAGCAGCCTTCTTTTATCTTTATAACTTTTTTTTTTTAATGAAAAAGAAAAAAATAAAGAAAATTTTTTAAAAAAGCATCCTTCCATTTGGTTTCCCTTCTAGATAGCTTTTCCTCTAGCAGTGAGCAAGTCTTTCTCTCGAAACTTTGCTAATATTGATCCCAAAGTTATTTTGATCGCATTAACTTAACTTATGGGTTGGGGTTGGGGGTGGGGGTGAGGGTAGGTGTCTTTTTCTTATGCAAAAATACCCCTTTCCGGTGACACCAGATTAACTATCTCCGTGTTTGTTCTTTTCTACCTCGTTTTCACCACTCCCGAGCATAATCTCCTTTTTTTTTTTTTTTTTTTTTTTGCTAGTCTAGCCGTCAATTTGTATAGTACCCATTTCTGTAAATTTTTGCAATTCGTTGAAGTTTCTTAGGGTTAAACTTTTTTTGTGTGTGTGATTCAAACTTATAAAGAAGTGAAGAAGCTGTCGTTTATTTCAGACGAGGCTGTAGTTTAAATGCCAAAAGTGAAAATAGAAAAAAAAATTGTAAGATATATCTGAACCTAATGGTTTGTACAACTGGAGAATCGTTCTAGATTAGGTATCAATTAACTATAACTCCACCAATGTATGGGTGCGAGGTGCAGTTGTCCAGGAGACGATTTTGTATAGTATTTTTCTTGTACATTACTTCCAGTAAATATTTGAAAATATATTGAAGTAAACTTGTTTTTTTTTTTTGTCACAAGAAAATATTAAGAGTTATTCTTGCAGTTCTGATGAGCTGCAGGTTTTTTGAACTCACTTCTGGAGGTGCAGAGCCACAAACGCACTTTCCGGGCCTAGTTTTGCTCGAGTATGAATTTAGATAGGTATCAAACTGTAACTAAGACAATATTTGATAAATGTGGGATGACACTTAATTTAATGGAGCATGTACTTATTTGCATTTGCTGGCAGTTCAGGCATAGTTAAAGTGAGAGTTCACCTATATTTCATAATAACTGGGTCTGCCAAAACCCATGTGTTAAATAAATTGTCCAAGTGAATCTCAACTAATTTTGGCCTTTGTGTATTTCCTAAAGGTAATATTGTTAACTGTTAATAAACACTCCTGACACTACATTTAAATGTTTGCAGATTCTGCAAACTAATTGCTCATTGTAATGTTGAAATAATTTAGATATTTCACATTGAAATGAAAAGCCTTTCTCTGGAACATTTTAGACTTGCATTTTAAATGCATGAAATGTAATTGATTTATTTGTAATATTTTAAATGGTATTAATAAACTCAGATAAAAGACTAGGTCAGTTAATTTGTATTTTTTTTCCTCTTTAAACTATGGACATTTGCATTTATCTTCAGTTAAATGTCTAATTTAAACAAAATATAATCCTGTTTGTGGTAATATTTAAATAATTGCCTTTAAGATATTACTTAGATGGAATGCTATATTTGGCGAAGCTGTGTTTTCTCTATTTACCAAGATAAAGACTATAGTGTCTAAGAAATGTAATTAATTATTTACCAGTAGATTTAGCTCCAAGCATCAGGATTTACTGACCTCTTAAAATTTGTACAAAGTCACCAAACAATTTAAAGAAATTTCTCTATTCTGCTTCTTTTCACTCTCCAGGAGGATTCAGGTTGTTGGCCATTGATTGCATTTGGTATTTAAAAGGCCACATCTTACACTAGAAGATCAATACATCTAAAATAAAAACATGGGTTTGGGGATAACTTTTGTTGTTAGGGCGTGGAGGAGGTCAGGCTAACAAAAGCTGGTTTCTGGCATTCCATGTCTTAGCTAAAGATTATGTAGAGGTAAATATCAGTAGTAGATTCCTGTTGAAATGAGTTATCTGTTCTTTTAAAGTCTCTAAATAGCCACCAAAGAAAAGGAAGGTTAAACCTTAATCTATCTACTAGGCTACTGTCCATAGGTGTCAATGATGCCAATAAAAAAATATTGTCTTGTTATGTCTAAGTGCATTTAAGCAATGGGTGTTCCTTGAGCCATACTTTGAAACATAAAATACTTTAAATGTTGATTGCTGTTTTATCAAACTATTTCACTATTAGATTAATATTACTATTTTGAAACAAACTGAATAAAAAGTTAGAGTGTTCAGATTCTCATAAGTTTAGCTTCTTTCTTTCTGTTTGCATTCCCCCACCCTAAGTTCAGTCTCGGTGTGCATCTTGAACTAAAAATTTTCCAATGAAATTTATATAAAGTCTTTATGATCCATAGAAATGGAAGTGAAAATAGAATGCTATAAATACTGTAAATTCAGAAGAAAAAAACAATTAGGGATAAAATATTTTAGAATAATGCAGTTTGTGCCCAAGTAGCAGAGTGCCTTAATCCTGTTGCCTATGCTGATGTTTGAGACTTCCAATCCTATGGTTTTAGGCAAGCAAGTTAGCTCTGATTCTTTGCTATACTATAGCTCTAAATAATGTTTGTAAAAAGTAAAATAGTCTCCTTCGTCACTTTCTTCCTAGGAATCACACACAGAACACAACTTAAGTGTTGCTTCTTTTTTATTGAAAGTTGCAGAGCTGAGGGATTCGGAGAAAACAGTTCTGAATGAGTTAAATATAGTGGCAAGTAAGCAGAAAGCAGCTTGGTACATTTATAATATCAGTTGTATTATACACAGAATCACATTTGATTTACGAAGTGGGTGATGACAAGGAGAGATATTGTCTGGAAGAAGATTTCTTTGGGGTGGATGAACGGGGACAGATTTTTCTGTAGCATAGATGTTCAAACTTTCACTTTTTTCCTTTGGCTCCTCTCTGTTCTACCTTTGGTTTATTTTGTATTGTTGGTTATTGAGCAATATTTCTAGATTCATTTTCTGCAGGGTGGGCAGGGTTACCTTTTGGGGATGAACATCTGTTTGGAGGATAGAGGATGAAGTGCAAAATTGTGGTTTCTTCCTGCTTTATCTGTGCTAAAGCACCTCTTAACAGTGCCTGCAGGCTCACTCAAATGAAGCCAAAGTCTTGGTCTCACTTTGAACCAAAGGACCAGCTTCCAGTCTTACAGATCAAGGTAGACTTAAACTAGTTGTTGACCCAGAGGTCAGGCCAGCATATATCAGTCCACCCTCTGGAGACTAGAATAGGACTGCAGCTCAGTCCAGCTTTTCTGTTAACCTGTCTCATTTCTTCCCCAAACTTGAGTGTTTCTTCCTTATCCTGCTTTTTCCTGTTCTGGTTCAACTTCTTTTTGGATGATGTCTTTTGCTTAGAGACGTGACTGTGATTTGTTAAGGTTGGGCTATCAACAAAAATATTTTAGGCTAAAACTTAATTTAAACAAATGTGATGAGTTTTCCTCATCCCTCTCCTATAACAACTGATATTAGAAAAAGTTCCTGGATGGGTTTGCCCTCCTTCCACTGTCCTCTTAACTCCAATCTTGGTATAACTTCTCAACTGAGGTTCCCGTGGGGACAGAATGCTGAAATTAAAAAAGACAAGCACGTGATGAGACTGGACTCCTGGGCGGACAGATCGATAATCCTGCCATCAACATTTTCATCTCCCCGTGGATCTTTTGGTTTGATTATTGAATGGAATGTTACAGAAGGCCACTGGAGGAATTTTTTAAACAAATATTTTATTTTAGAGGATTAGCTCAAAGGTCAGATGATCTTTTAGGCTGGTAAATTAAGGTAGGAACTTTACAGAAAAAAAGTAGATTTGATTACTCTCTGGTTGCCTAAAATGGTAAAGATGAATATTATAATGAAAGAAGTTCTACATTTTGCTCAATTTTTCATACAAATAGCCTCAAAGAGGGGTTAATTTGATGCAGGTATTTTGAATAAACTGGGGCTTTTAATTTCCTGCTGCCTTTTGCTGCTTCTGTCCAAACAGGCAAGAATTATTTCTTCCTACACCCCTAAGAAAAACTCAGGTATGATCAAGTCTCCTCTCTCACTTTTAAAAATATAGTTTCTATAGTTTGCTTTTTCCCCGCCTTTCTT
This sequence comes from Lipotes vexillifer, assembly GCF_000442215.2. NCBI lineage: Eukaryota > Metazoa > Chordata > Mammalia > Artiodactyla > Lipotidae > Lipotes > Lipotes vexillifer. The sequence goes on along the minus strand of NW_006792830.1, from coordinate 207,781 downwards.
TAAAAAATGCCCCAGCAGATTAATTCTATCACTGTCTTTAAAGGAAATCGTATTAAGGGATCAACAGGAGTGAAGTGTACTCATTTTTAAGTTAGGACTGTAGTTCTGGGTGGCATCCTTTGAAGACTGCTCGATATACAATTGTTGCTGTTGTTTAAAAAGTAAGATTCAGAATTTGCTTTCGCCCTATTTATTCCCTGCTTCCGGATTAAAGGAAATCCGATAATTCCTTGCTGTCCTGGGCTCCAGCGGCTGAGGTTTAAGGGGATGCGCGTCAGTGGCCATCTCTTTAGGTTCGCTGTATTCCCTGCGCGCAGAAGTGTTGATTTGCTTGCGGGCGGGGTGGGGTGGTGAAATCTATTTTTTTTCGTCCCTGGGCGCGTATTTAATTTAATTTAATTTTCTTCGGAGTCTCCTGGCGGTGAGGAAGCAGCCTTATACATTTTACTTTGGTTCCTAATGACAGTCGGGGCTTCTAGAGCGCTAGAGACGGCGAGGAGAGCTGGTGGGGCGTGGGGAGTGACTGGGAACAAGAAATAAAGCGCCCGCTCAAAACTGCCGCTTTTCATGGTGTTCTTTCAAGTCCATCTTATTGGGGCTTTTTTAAGCCCGCTCCCTAACTTTACTCCTCAGACAAGCATTTCTTGCTGCGCAGGAGGGAAGGGTGGAGGCGCCCTCTGTATCCCTTGCGGGGTTCGAGGCTGAGGTCTGGGCTGCCCAAAGTTCCCCTCATTCTCCGTTCCATTGAGTTCAAGGGTAGGTTTTGAGCCCAGGAGAATTTCCCAGCCTTTCTAAACGCTACCTCCTCTTTCCTCTCCCTTCTCGACGTGCCGGCTGCTCTCAAAATGACCCCCCGAGACCCCCGGGAAGAGTTCGGAGGAGGCGAGGCGCGTCGTCCGCCCGAGGGTTGCAGTGAAGGGTGGGGCGGCAGTCGGGTCTACCCGCGAGCCCCGGTCCCCTCCCGCAGTCCCCCTTCGTGCTGCTGGACAAGCTGCCCCGCGCGGTGCCAGCGCACACAAAGGCGTCGCGGCCGCCTCCGCCGGCTGCGCGGACTGCGAGCGCCACCACGTGCCCCGCGACCGCGCTGCAGCGCGCCCGCCGCAGGCGACACCAGCCCGAGCAGCCCGCGCTTCCGGGAGCCTCTCTTGCTCCACCAAAACCCACCGTGGGAATCGCCGCGGTGAGCCTCCCCCGCGCTCACCTCCCAGCTCAAAAGACATTCGGGGGGCTTTCCTGGTGGCGCAGTGGTTGAGAGTCCGCTTGCCGATGCAGGGGACACAGGTTCGTGCCTTTGTCCGGGAAGATTCCACATGCCGCGGAGCGGCTGGGCCCGTGAGCCATGGCCGCTGAGCCTGCGCGTCTGGAGCCTGTGCTCCGCAACGGGAGAGGCCGCAACAGCGAGAGGCCCGCGT
>NW_006792830.1:197813-206199 GCF_000442215.2 Lipotes vexillifer | reverse complement strand
GGCCCGCGTACCGAAAAAAAAAAAAAAAAAAGATACTCGGGCCGGATAGGGATGGGGGGATTCCCTTCCCTTCTTTTTCTCTCCGAATCCCCAAGCATCCTTCCGCTACCCTTGGCCATCCGAGCGCCTGGACCCTGGGGCCTCTGTCCCACCCTATCCCGTGCTGACAGGCCAAGTTCTGCGTCTTGCCGGTGCCACCCGGGCCTGCCGCGGCGTGGACGGGCCGAGGGGGTTCTTCCCGAACTTGTTGGATATTTCTCTCCTGGCTTTAGCAACGACTGCTCTCTTTTCTTGGCCAAACTACTTTGTTCACTCTCACCCGCCTCCTCCCCCTTTCCTCCCCCGTGGCAGATCAACAAACTGCAGCGTCCTCCGTCGGCAGGAAGTGTTCTTCTTGTCATTTTATTATGGGTTTGCCAGGAACTTGTGCACATTTTCTCACACTGTTATCTTAAGGGAAGCAGAGTCAAGTCTGATTGGCTGTGATTTTTTATTTCAGGAATCAAAAGAACAGTTTAGCCACTTAAGGGACTATCTAGGGAAGAATCTTACCGATAGGTACATATAGACATATAATCACTGTACCTGTTGAACAGAACTCAACTTGTCTTTACCAAGTTGTACCTAAATCCCAACAACCTCTCTTGGGCTTTCTTCCCTTCCCTTCTTGCCCCTCCACTCTTCTGGCAGCTGGATATTTGGGGAGCCCTAGCCACATTCTCCAGGCCCCGTATTTTGGTGACATCTGAAGGAAGGGGAGGATGGATCAATCTCTCGGAAAGAGTACCGTACTCCCTTTAAAGATCTTTACTTTGAAAACGTACCTGCCGCTCCCTGGTGGTGCCTGAGGAACAGAGCCCTCTCCCAGGAAGCCTCTCCCTGCCCCTGACTCTCTTAGGCGCCTCTAGGACTTGGGCCCTCTGGTCTTGAAAGGTCATCCTGCAGGTTTGGATCTATGGGTTCCACTTTGTACTCTCTAGATATGCCAGGGATTCAACTTGGCATGCATTTTTGGTTATGCATGCACCGTCTATACGCGTTTAAGGCACCCTGTGATGCGCTGCAGTATAAGCATCTTCCTTAATACTCAAGAGTTCTCAGAGCTGCACACCTGCGTGTGATATGGCTCCAGCCATTCCCGCTTGTGGTTAAATCCACGGGCTCCACTGACCCCAATCCCAGTAGCAGGGAAGGGAGGGGAATGGCCTATCTGGTCTGCAGTGAGGGCCTCGTGCGCCAAGCCCCTGGAGCCTCCCAGTAGAAGCAGTCTGGCCTCCTGGAGCTGCAGGATATATTTGACACATCCACCTCCGGAGCCTCCATCACCCTCCCCCTTCAAACCAGCCGGTGACGAGACCCTCACCTCCACCCCTCTCTCCAGGGTCCGGAAAGCCGGGAAGCGCTGGAATGTCGCGTTCTCTCACCCTATTGTGCCTAGGTGTTGCAAACCACTGGAGGACAGAGCTTCGGGCTTTGATCTCATGTCCCGGTCATTCTTTAGCACAGAGGGGTGAGTTTAAATTAAATTTCTTTCTCTGCTGATAAGTTCTAATGGGCCTCAGAAGGTGAATAATTATGCAGTAACATTTCATGGGTTGTTGGAGTGGGAATTCCCACTGCGCTGTCACCAGGAACAGCATTTCCCCTGTACCTCAATGGTAAATGAAGCTTCACAAGTAAGCTACAAGCGTCTTTCAAAATCTACGAGTGGATAATCCTTCCCTGCCCTCAACTTTCTTGCCCCTGCAAAGAAGTTTGGTGTCACTTTTTAAATTTAAGTTTTATTCTTGGCTTAAAAGTACTTTAAAAATCTCTACTAAAGGATCTTATGTCTGAGTGTAAAAATTTTTTGCTTTGATGATTAAATATGCATTCCTATCAAGATAAAGTACATACACATTGATGAAAGCTGAGGCCGCATTTTCCTGGAAAAAGGCAGACAAGCCACCTGGGATTTGTCACCAAATACCTGGACTTAGTCTTGCTGTCTCTCTTCACTTATTTTAGTGAATTAGTGCTTTTTTGCTTGCTTTCTGAGAAAAAGCGTCAAGACCTGGAACTGCTACAATCAGTGTTCTGAACCTACCTGGTTTGCAGTTCAGAAATGTACTTTCTATGGGGGAGGGGGAGGCTAAAAACCATAATGCATTGCTGCTTCATTCAAAATAGCCATCTACCTATTTGAAACTGTGGGCTTCTTCAAGATTTTGATTTATATTTAGTTTCCCCCTAAGATAGATAAGAAACAGCATCAACAGTTTGAATATTTAAATGGATCACGACATTTTGACAGACATTTTAAAATCAGACTCTTAGCTTAAATCAAAGAAATCTAAATTTGTAATTTAAAAGCACAGGGGAACTCTTTATAATTTTCTTCTTTAAAGAAAATCCTTTATACCTCAGTGTTTCATTGCTTAGCATTTTCCTTGTTTACTTTTCTTCCCTTTAAATTTCTTCCTTTAAATGAATTGAGCTCCCACAAGTTTTAAGATTTCTAAATCAACACATAGAAACTGGAGCCTGCTTATCAAGTTTTCACTCCTCTCTTGGCAACTAATTTGAAAGGGCCCAAACAATGAGTTGATTTACATTATGCTCATTTCACCCTGTACTCCATGTGAATGTTGGAAAAAAACCTCAATACTTTATCTAGGGTTATATTTACAGCTTTGAGGCGACCGATCCTTCCAGCTTTAAGTTTTTTAGCCACTCCATTTTAAGCACTGAAATAGAAGAAAGAAAGTAGATGTCATGCCCTCCGCCTCCCCCAGAGTTCAGGTGATTGTCTAGTTCAACTGAAAATAAGGAATTTGTACTGCCCAATTTTGCACCCAATTTAATGTCCCTAATTATTCAGGTACCCTATCATCAGGTTTCCCATCATTTCAGGAAGTTTTGTGCTCATTCTTCTTCAATGCTTCGTTTCTCTCTTACATACCTGTCCCTTATTTGTTTGTTTGTTTTGTTTTTATAAGCACTTTCCCCTTTCAATTAAACAAACAATGGCCTTTGTAAGGGAGGGGGGACCTAGTAGGTAGAAATGAATTTAAGTTATTCACGTTGATTTAGTGAATGAATATTATCAAGTTATACATACTCTAACAGAATTTGACTATAGATATATGAAGTCTCAATTTAAGAGAAAATAATCATTTTTATAACATTAAATTCTATTTCTCCCAAACTTTAAGAAAATAAGGTTCTTGTAGGTGACAATTCAATAGCCTTTGTACTATGAGGCAAACTAAGTTTTGCTCTTTCTCCCAGTAAATATTTGGTTTAAAACTGTAGTGGCAAAAAAAATAAATACCTGTAGTGGTTAAGTAGAGGACTGTACACATATATTTCCTATACCCTCAATAGTGACATATTTTAGTTTATTATCACAATTGAATGTTGTAATTGTAATGAATAGGAAGCAGTAAAACAACCTTGTAAATATTTTGGCAACAGAACATTATATATTCTTCAGTTGCATACACTTTGTAGAAAGCATAAGATATAATTTTAGTATATGGTGTAATGATTAAATTTGAACATACTTTGCTTAGTGACATGTTCATTTGAATGTTTTAATATGTATACCCAGGAAAATCAGAATCAGTGAAGTGTTCCATTCTTAAAATTCACCTGTTGTTTTGTAGAGAAAATTTTAGTTTCAAAAGAGGGGTACAATAGTGATCCCTGTTGTAGAGGAATGGCATTTATGTCTGTAAAGTGGTTCAGAATGACTTATTACTTTATACTCCAAAAGAAGTAGCAATTTTACTTCATTGTTTTAAAGTAAACTTTTCATTTTGGAATAATTTTAGCTTTACAGAAAAGTTGTAAAAATTGTATAGTGAGCTCTAGTAGTTTTCTCTATTATTAACATCTTACATTATGATGGTATATTTGTCAAACCCAGGAAATCTATACTGGTATATAATTTTTTAAAATGAAGAATTAAAGCCAACAAATGTTGCACTGCACATCAGTCAGCGGTAGACTGCAGCTTAGGAAAATGCTGACTTCTTTTTGCTCAACTTCTTAAAGCCAACTTGCCTATGCAGAGGCTATGTACTACATTAGCAAGTTATGTAGAAAGCTATTCCTCAGGAAGGTTTTTAAAATATAGTGTCTTAGAATAAAAAGTTTTTTATTTCTTTCATAGTTAATTAAAATCTAAGAAAACATACCTAGTTCAGTTTTCATTTTTTATTTTATGTATGGAAGCATCAGATTAAATTTTGAATGGTTGACAGTTTCACTTAAAATTATCAAAAATTTATTCTTAGCAACGTTCTACTTGTAGCCTAGACCTATTTTTTGTTCTACAATTTAAAATGACTTATTTACTCATTATTATTGTACTACAAAATACGAATAACCTAATGATTCTATTTATTTCCTCCATATTTTTGAAGTTAAATTTTAGGATCATTTTTACTAAGACACTGAGTTTGTCAGAATATAGAAAGCTTTAAAACTTAATGGTTGAGTCTTTTTTTTTTTTTTTTTAAGCACAAATAAATGTGTCTCTACGCTCCATGGAGCAATACACTTGCATGGGTCTTTGTCTCGTTTAAGTGAGATTATAAGGAATTTCAGAAAAGAGGAAAGTATCCTTTATTTAAAATGTATTTTCACTCTGCATAGAGTTGTTGGATAAAACACAGGAAACGCAGTTACATTTGAATTTTAGGTAAACAACAAATAATTTTTTTTAGCATGAGTATGCCCCATGCAATATTTGGGATGTAATTATACTAAACGTGATTTAATGGTTTTTTTTAAATTCAGATTTAACTGGACATCCTGATTTTTCATTTTTTTTTCAGTTTTTGAATGAAATTCATGTATCTATAAGGACAAATCTAAAAATAGAAGACAATATACAAACAAAGTAACTCATGCCTATTCATGAACATGCTAAGGATAGCGTGCTGTACTATTTAAAAGGGAAATGCAAGACGTAATAAAGTTAAAAGTTACTTGTTACCTGTAGGGTGAAAATATAAAATTGATTTTCCTATCACTCTTTTCTGTTTCTTATTTTTCAGCTTGTTTGGCTTCAATCTGGGCTTTACACTTTTAGAATGCTAGTACTACCCGGCCATACTAAGAAACTACATTTATGTAGCTTTCAATAAAGTAATATTATACTGATGTGTGCACTCTTCTTTTTAATATTAATGCTATAAAAAAGGAGGTATCTAAAAAATCACCCTAATTTCTATTCATTAGTTTCATGCAGTTAAGACCCTATACTGAAGTTTTGCTTTTGCAAATTCTATTCTGTAGATACTTTACACTACCCCCGGTTTAATTGCTCTTACTTAAACTGCATAAATGTGGATTCCTATATTTCCAGAAGTCATGTATAAGTTGTAGTAGCAGTACTGCATATGAAATTCAGTTGCCAGGTATTCCATCGATTACAACTAAATAACCAGAAGTTAAAGTTCTCTGTACCAGGAGAGTTTGTTTTTCCTTCTGTGCAAGTAGTGCTATTTAGACATAAAGGTAATAGCCACTTATAATTTTTTATAGGGCTTTTTTTAATATTAAAGTTTTGGTCTTTTTTTTTAATAAGTAATTCAGTGAGGAAGGCAGAATAATTCTTTATTTTATTTATTTATTTTTGTCTGTGTTGGGTCTTCGTTTCTGTGCGAGGGCTTTCTCCAATTGCGGCAAGCGGGGCCACTCTTCATCGCGGTTGCGCGGGCCTCTTCACTATCGCGGCCTCTCTTGTTGAGGAGCACAGGCTCCAGACACGCAGGCTCAGCAGTTGTGGCTCACGGGGCTAGTTGCTCCGTGGCATGTAGGATCCTCCCAGACCAGGGCTAGAACCCATGTCTCCTGCATTGGCAGGCAGATTCTCAACCACTGCACCACCAGGGAAGCCCATAGCCATTTATTTATTCATGACATTTTCTCAAGAAGCAGTCCATTATCCTAATGTAACAGTTTTCTTTCTTGGGATTCATTTATACTATTAACTTAATTTTTCTAACAATTTCCTGTCTTTTGATAATTATTGTTTGTGATTATCCCCAGAAATAATGAGTAAAATTCTGTGTAGCTTAAACACAATACAGGCTAATAAGAAGTGAGGGGGAGAATGAACCTGGCATCTGAGGTTTATCCATCTTGCTTTCACACAGCTCAAAGGGTAAGTAAAAACAATATTCACAGGCCATGTATGCCAATCAGGTAAATCATTAAGAACAATACAGGCAGTCTTTTATCCATAAACAGGGAATTTATCAAAAACCCAGGCTTTAAAGGTAGCTGCTTTTACCAGGCAATACACCTATTACTGTAAGGGTCCAGAAAAAACGGGTAAGTGGGAAGTGTAGGAAAATTTATTTTGGAGGCTGCCTTGATGGTAGCACTCCCTGAAAATTAAATTGTAAACAAGTCTCCACAAACTGCCCTACTTTTTTTCCCCCACTTTACTTTGTTTTATAAAACTAATTAGATATCAATTTGGATTAATAAATATTTTTTAAAATGTAATTACTGGGCTTCCCTGGTGGCGCAGTGGTTGAGAGTCTGCCTGCCGATGCAGGGCACGTGGGTTCGTGCCCCGGTTCGGGAAGATCTCACATGCCGCGGAGCGGCTGGGCCCGTGAGCCATGGCCGTTGAGCCTGCGCGTCCAGAGCCTGTACTCTGCAACGGGAGAGGCCACAACAGTGAGAGGCCACAACAGTGAGAGGCCCGCGTACCGAAAAAAAAAAAATGTAATTACCTCTGTGACTTTTAAGGGAGGCCTTCACGTACAAATGCAAATTTGTTAACTCATAATACCTCCATCCTAATCCAAAGATTTTCCATTTCAACAGAAGTTTTCAGCTTCATTTTTTTGGAGACTATTAGATGCTCACTGAAGATATCCTAGGAAGTACAAGGAATTGTGAAGAAGCAGAGAAAACAAATTACCTTAAAGCCACTTCTGAGAAACAACAATTATGTCTTATAATCTTTTTTCCAAGTGACTTTTTTCTTACATGTATGTACAAGAGTATAACCTACTTTTTTCCCATTAATATTAAAATAAATTCCCCCCACTGTTAAAAATTATCTGCAAACACAATTTTAAATGGTATGGACCTCATATATCAAAATTTTACTACTTTCCCAATACTGGGCATTTAGCTGTTTCCAAATGATTGAACATCCTTTTGCATGACTTTTTGTTCTAATTTCTGATTATTTCCTTAGGATACTAAAAGAGGAGGGAATTCTTGAGGGATAAGAACATTTTAAAGGCTCTAGATAGGGATGACCAGATTACTGTCCTTGTAGCAGTTTATACTTCAGGAAACAGCTGTTGAAAGAACCAGCCTTAAGTGCACTGAATTCTTTGTTCACTTAATAAGGAAGAAATGAATCTCATTATTGCTTTAAGTTGTATATTTTAGATTCCTAACCTTTTCTTCCATATCTTTATTTGCTATTTTTATTCCCTCTTTTGTGAATTGTCCTTCCATGGTTATGACCTTTTGAATGAGGGTCCACTTGGTTGCAAAATCAAGCAGATGATCTGTGCCAATCGAGAACATTGTGGGGAAAGAGAGTGCTGGCTCTGGAAGCAGAAACTCCTTTTAAGGCTTTGCACCATACAGTTCCAGTAAACTGAAACCTGCAGATCGGTTTCCATTTGTTAGTACCAGATTAATTACAGTAAGTGGGCAAAATGGAACATAATATGTGCTATCATTTTACAAAAGAATTTTGGGAAACAATCTGTTGTATTTCCCAGCTGAGAGTGGACACCACTGTCACATGGTACTAAATATAGATTCACTTGAACATGTTAGCTGTAACTGGTTGAAAAATTTTAAAAAAATTCAATCAATGAGTCTATAGGATACCCCCCAAAAATGACTTATGATTTTTATAGTTTACTTTTTTAACTGAATTAGCCAGATGTTTTGGCCTCTGGCTGCATGAAGCCACAGAATTGACCTTTAAAGAGCCATAATTCATTCATGGCCACCATACATAATGAGTCTGATTTGAATCAGCTGTCTTAGTGGGACGAAAAGATCTGTTTTAAAATGTTGATATTTTATGACTGTTGGAGAAATAACGTCCAAGAGTAAAGTTAGGTCTACTTAATCACTAATTAATTCTAAGTTTCTTAAAAAGTTTTTACATAATTAAGTTATTCTTTAACAAGCTTGAAGTAATACCTGCATGACATATTCATTAGCCCTTGAAAGGAATGCTTAAATACAGCCACTAAAGAGGCTCTCACTCTTGAATTGTTGGGAGAAGAGAAGGAAGAAGAGGGTAAATAGATTGGATATATATCGTATCTCTAATGTAGCCTCAGCTTGTAGTAGAGTAAACTGTATGTCATAGTGATTTTTTTTTTTTTTTTTTTTTTTTTTT
>NW_006792830.1:178843-197731 GCF_000442215.2 Lipotes vexillifer | reverse complement strand
GGCCTCTCACTGCTGTGGCCTCTCCCATTGCGGAGCACAGGCTCTGGACACGCAGGCTCAGCGGCCATGGCTCACGGGCCCAGCCGCTCCGCGGCATGTGGGATCTTCCCAGACCGGGGCACGAACCTGTGTCCCCTGCATCGACAGGCGGACTCTCAACCACTGCGCCACCAGGAAAGCCCCATAGTGGTATTTTAAATGATACATTTGCTGTTGTTCAAAAAATTTTAAAAACAAGTCAACAGCCTACTTTGTGTTCAGTACTTTGGGTTAAAAATAAGCCTTAAGCATGATCGTGAATCACAGTCATAATTTGAGAACTTACTTAAAATTGTAAAACAGAAGTAAAATATTTCTTGTGTTCTTTCTTTAAGGAAAAAATGATCATTTGAAAAAATTAAAAATCACCCCATCATTCTGACCTTATGACTCTATTTAAAATCTTAATAATATGTAGGCACTATAGCATTATAATTTTAAAATGCTCAAAGTGTGTTAAGATAACTTAAACCTTGGTCTGTGAGTGTATATGTACTTACTTGGAATTAAGCCCAATCTATTTTGATCTAAAATTGTTACAAGGGGACAGAGGTTAATTTAGTTTGTCCTCCAAATAAAGTTACTTGATTATTACATAAATTTAAATATTCTATTGTGTATAACAAACTAATAGAGCTCACTGATGTTGCTAAATAGACTTTTGTAAAAGTAACTGCTCTTTCTTCTTTTAACTATATATAGGAAATTCTGAATACACCAAAAAAAAAAAAAAAAAGGATACAAGAGCCTATGCCATTTTAAAACTATACTACAGCAAAGAAAATAAGTGAACACTTATTGGACTTCATTAATTATTCTATCCATGCTCAGGTTTACAACTTTTATTTATGAATCCTATATTTAAAGTGGCTGGTTTTGGAGATAGTTTTTTGGGTTTTGTTTTTTAATTCTGATCTAGAGCAATGGTTCTCAATTTTGTTGTTGTTAATAAACTCCTTTGAGAATTTGATGCAGGCTATAGATCTTAATTTAAGAATATGCTAATCTCAAATCAACACCTCTCTGACACCTATAAATAGACTTAAGATTTAGAGCTAGAGGTGTAGTTTTGAGTCCTTAGTTTGTATGCTCTACTAAAATGTTACACATTTTAGAAGAATTTTACCTGAGTAAATCAAAGAAAGTGTCTTTTATCTTTGGCTTTGTAATCTACCTTGGTAAAAATGAATGTGGAGAAAGGAGAAAGGTTAACTCTTTTCTGACAAGACTGGAGTTTCTCTGAAGATTCCAATATTCACTTAAGGAGCAACTTGAAATACATAACATCAGCGAAGAACCACGGGATTTTTGTCCTTCACATTTCAGAAGTTAATGATTAACATTTTGTGATGTTTTGTACTTCTCTTGCTTATTCTGTGTATGCTGGGTTCCGAATGTTTTGTCTAGGTTAATGTCATAGGCCTTCCATCAGTATGGAAATAGATGGAATTTTATAGTCTGTCATTAAACATCCCATTTTAAAATAATTTTATTACTGAAGCAGTATTTATTGTACAGTATTTGGAAAGTTGTTCTTATGAACAGGAGCCTCAGTATAGTTGAGCAAACCTGAGCCACTTTTGATGGCTCCACCTTAATCAATACATTACCCAATGCATATGTTACTACCTTTTTTTTTTTTATTTGCAACGTTTGTAAATCTGTCTTAGTTTTTGTATAACATAGCTATCAAGATCTTTTTTATCTTACTCAAAGAGAGGAATGATGCATCAGCAAGTGGGCTGCAAATGGAACAAAAGAGTTATGATAAACACCCTGAAAATAAGATAGCAGGGGTGATTCAACAGTGAGAGAAACAATCTATGTAGATCTCAGGGTCTAATCTTCCTCTACACTTGTGAGTGTGTGTGTCTGAAGGTAGAGAAAACTGAACATTTGTGGGGAAAATGTGCTATTGCCAGAGCAGCTATATTTCTAACCCTTCCAAATTGTAATTGGGTTGTGTATGAGAATTTTTTTCAGTGTGGGTGGGCAGAAAAAACAATCCAGCTTCACATCAGAATGTTAACCAAAGAGGAACCGTGCACCTTTGCATGTCTGCAGTGTAAGGGGGAGGCACAGTGCAAGTTGTTTTCTATGTAAATAATTCAAAAGTTCTACTTTACCATTTCTGGTTCCATCTTAGAGGGCTAATGGGTTAGTTGAGTGTGGGTTATAGAGTCAGATTTTCTGAGCTGAATCCTCATTCTGTCACTTCCTTGGTGTTTGACCTTGGGAAGATTCCTTAATTACTCTGTGCCTCAGTTTCCCCATTTGGTAAAATCTGAATAAAGGAATGAATCTTACCATCAGTAAGTTAATGCCTATAAGGCTCAATTGTAGTGCCTGATAGATGAGTGCTCAGTGTGAACTTAATTTTATAAGTTCTATATAAAAACTATATATTGGATATAAAAACTAGAACTTATGAATCTAGCTTATTTTATATTATTGATCTTATTATTGCTACTACTACTGACAGGAACATTTCATTTTATAATAGAAAGCATTCTCTTTGTTACTTTGGAGGGTTTTTTTTCCCTGTCTCCCTCCTTGGGAGCCCTGTCGACCTTGCTCTTATTTGGTGACCCCCTCTTGCTCCTGTTTTCCTTTGGTGTCCTGTACATACCATCCTGTGAGAGCCAGACTTTTCCTTTTTGGCTTATATGTTGCTCTTAACCTATCTCTTCTCAAGGGATTTAGCCCTAGGAAAGTGGGGACTAAAGGAATTTATGAAACTAATGGAGGCAAAGGTGTAATTCTGCTTTACTTGGGGCCATGGAAGTAAGAATTTTACATTTAAATTTGTACACCTTTTTTAGGTTTTCTGAGGATTTGACGGTAGAATATTTTTTTCTTCCAATCCTAAACTGATTGCTTGAGTGTATTTCATTCTTTATTGTTTGAGTATTTTCAAATAGGTTTTTCTTCTTTCTCTAGTTCACTCTTTCTCTTGCTCTCTCTCTTTCTTTTTTGCTTTACAATTGTCCAGAATGTTCTGGTAATTTAACAACTTCAACTCTTTTCCTAGAATCTCTTCTTGACTTGCAACTGGGAAGAAAATATTTTAGCCATGTATTACATTACTGGATTGTAGTAAAGTTGATGATCAAACAAAATACCTCCATTCAACAGCAAATTTTACTTGGCTTATAAAGAATAGCATTCCATCATTTACTACATCTACAAAAACACAGATCAGTTTACAAGACCATTCTTTCCCTCAGTTTAATAATGCAGCAGTGATTGCATTCATTTACAGAATTTCACACCTAATTGTCTAACTTTTGCTTTTCTGAAATCTCAATAAACAGATCCCAAGCAGTTTAAAAAGTAAAACACTTTAGAAGGATTAAATTGGACCTTGATAATTAAGTATAAATCATTAAGAAAACATGCCTAACAAACTCAATTACATTGGTGATGCTTTTCAGCATATTTCCATAGACATTATAATCACAGATACTATGCTTTTGCCTAAGAAGTGTGACTCTTTCAAAAATTTTTTAGCTTGGAATTCTCATATTTCTACAATTTTACCAGGGTGAAACGTGTCCAAATCCACAACACTTATACATGTAAGTAAGCACAAAAGGAAAAACATATCTCGTAACTTGGGCTGAATTCAATCTTGTTTCAGCAGTGTGGATGTAGAGAATATTTTTAGGGTATGGCTTGTTAATTTTATTAGACTACGTAACTGCTGGCAAAACTTTACTTTGATCCTTACATTGATATACTCCTGTGAGCAATGACTATACTCTCAGTTTGGCTAGCCATCTTCCTGAATAAATTGTGGACAGAAGTGCTATGATGGAGACTGTGGGCTCTGGAGTTAGATAACGCTGTGAATACCAAAGCCCAGGCCTCAACAAATTACTTAATTCCCTTAAGCTTCAGTTTTCTTCTCTTTAAAGAAAGAAAATGTTAATATTTGTCATTATAGGGTTGATATAAGGACTAAAGAGACAATGTACATAAAGTGCTTATCCCATGCCTATGTGAAAAATTTCACACAAAAAAATTAGCTCTGATTAGAAGCAGTAGTTTAAAATGGTTTTAGGAAAATTCAAAAGTATACTGAGTCAGAAGTGTGTGAAAGCTCATATATTTACAGTATTAAGGATGCTATTTTTACTTGCTAACGCATAAAGCATTTTAGTGGAAAGAGAAAAACGTTAAGAAAGTAGAACTTAGTATAAACTTCTATTTAATAAATCTAGTCTCAGGATAAAAGCGAATACCAGCAACAGCAGAATCCAGTAGCAAAAGTGAAGGGAGAAAGACAAACGCATTCCAAATCCTTGCCTAGCAATGAGGATGGGTAGCATGTTGTAGTGGAAATAGCACAGGGCTTGGAGGCAAGATTTGTGACTTTTTTCTCTCTCATCAACATATAACGATGATGTTCGATTGGATGTTTTCAGGGTTCTTTTTGAGCTTTTATTCAGTGGAAATCAAAGAAAAATTGTCTTTTCTTTTCAATGGAATAAAAGTCTGAATGCTTTGTAGTAAGCTGGGCCTCCCAAAGATGTCCACACGTCAAAAGGGTCTTTGCAGATGTGATTAAGAATCTTGAGATGGGAAAATTATCCTGGATTCCCTACATGGGCCCAATGTAATCGCATGGGTCCTTATAAGAGTAAGAGAGGAAGGACAAAAGCAGAGAGAGATAGATGGAGGTATGATGAAGGAATCAGATATCCTCAGGATGCACGCTGAGGGACATGGAAAAAGAACAAGGAATAGGTTTTTCTCTAGGGCCCTCAGAGACTGATTTTAGACTTTTGTCCTCTAGAACTATAGGATAATAAATGTGTGTTGTTTTAATCCACTAAGTTTGTGGTAATTTGTTACAGCAGCAATAGAAAAGTAATACAGGCTTTATCAGTGTGGTTTTGCTAAAAGGTGGCAAGCTGTGTTACTTGAGGTACTATGTAGACATTTGATGATCCATGCATTTTTTTTATAATTATGGCTTTTAAATGAGCTTTTTAATTTCTGTTTTATTACTTCCAATTTTCCCAGTTTCTTCCCTTCATGAGTTCTTATGAGTGAACTTTCCAGTCAACCTATGATTCCACTTCAGTAGCCCTCTGGGAATAAGAGCTCAAATTAGAACAATGAATACACAGGTGGACACTAACAGGAAATATTTTCATATAACAGGTCATATGCAAAGCACGCTATACATACGATGAAACTGACACATTGAGTAGGCTAAAAACCAGGTTATTAGCTATGACCTAAATTGACTTAACATAAAAACACACCACAGCTTGTTTTAAGGAATGATAAGATATAAGGTAGGTTGGTTGGGTTAGTTATAAAAGAGGTGTGACGTAGTGGCTTATTTCTTTTTGTTAATATCTGTGACTTATCCTTGCTACGTTGGTTCAGTTTCACTGGTACCCTCATTGGTGTTTCAATTATTTTAAGACTCAGTGAACAGCCCTCCTTTCCAGGAAGGAAGGGTGCTGCAAAGGACAAGATGTGGCGATGGCTGAGAGCTACTATAACATACTAACATTTAAACGTACTAACATTTAACATCCATGACTCTGATGGATCCTGACCTCCCTGGTCTGCTGCCTTCACTATATTTAGGACTTTGCAGGCCAGGTATTTAGAGGTTCTCCTGTACCCACCCCACTGCCCACCTTCCCCTGCCCACACCCCGCCCCCCCTCCACCGGTGCTTCCTTTTTGTCTCCTGTAACATATCCAAGCCCAAAGGTCAAGTAGAAGCAGAGGGCAAGAGTGCTTGGACAAGTTTGGACTGAGGTCAGCCTAAATGAGTATTAGGCTATGAATCATGACGGCAGAAGTCAGTGTTTTCCTGAGACCAGGAAGTCCTCAAGACTAGTGAATGCCTAGTAATATAGATAGAAGTCTTGTGGGAAGTTAGGCCCACAAGGATCTAAAAGGGATTTGGCAAGGTACACTGAACTGCCAAATTATTTCAAAATTAAATAAATTAAACCAACTCAATCACTATGATAAAAGACTATAATTAATTAAAGTTAGTTAAAGTAAAATTAAAATTGCATGTGAGTGGAAAGAAAACATTTTTATGGACTTAGGCTAGCCTAGAATAAAAGCTAACCGTCCAATGGGTCACCAGTGATGGATAATACCTGTGACAAAGGGATGGCAATATGCGACTGTTGAAGCAAAAACAATTTGCAGCTCACCAGCTCATCCTTTCAGTAAAATATAAGCCTCATTTCTGTATCAATAAAGCGTACCTGCTATGAGAGATGTCCTTCTGAGCTGAGTCACCTAGTATTTATTTAATATCTACAATATCTAAGGCACTATAAGAAGATAATGCTGAATCAGCTAAATGTGCTGATTTGGTGCCCTGAATAATGCAGCATTCATTACTTACAGCCCTTATGTAAATATCAAGTTGGGAACTATAAACCTAAACATATTATTATTTAATAATTTATAAGAGCTTTAAGGAGTGATTTAAAATTTAAAACCTAGACTTAAATCTGCTAAAGTACCTTTTCATTTCATTTTTTTTAAGATAAAAATCTCAGTTCCTAACTTAGCTTCTTTTCCAGTTATAGAATACCCCGATTTAAGAAAAAGTATACGGATTAAAAAGTCAGACTTACAAAACTGATAAGGTATGTGTAAATGGTAGTTCATTTGGAAAAAATTTCTACAAGTATTCCTAAAATCCTGACCTCACTGAAGTAATTCCATAGCTGGCTGGAATAATTTTGGGGTTGGGGTGCCTTGGTTCTATTAAAACTAGTGTTTTAAATAAAATGATATATTTTAAAACCATTTTAAGAACAGTACAGCAACTTTAAACTTTTAAACTGCGGCAGTCCCTAAAAGCAGCTGGTCTCTACTTATTTTCTGCCTTCATCAGCTGATAACCCCACAGATCCTTGTAGACTATCTGGGACCCTAATTCTCAGCATGGTTGCTTGTTCCCGTGAAGGCAGTGACTTTAAGCAAATGCTGCTTGTGGAGCATCCTTTAAAATCTTTTGAAATAAAAATGCAAATAAAAAATTAGGGCTATTAATTAGAAAGGAAAGTGTTTCTCTGACATCTGTAGGTATGACGGTAGGATTGCTATGGATAGGCTCAAGGGGAAAGTAGGCATTGCAGGTATTTGCTAATCTAGGAGGCATTACAGACTTGGGCCTGGGCTGCTCCTGCTCTGAGGAATTAAGCATATCCATATCATATTGCCCTTTCCCTCCTTCCCACCCTACTCTGGAAAGAGAAAACACCAAGGGCTCTACATCCACACATAGCAAAGGGCCACAGGCTTTCAGTGCCAATGCTTTTAAACAATAATCTGGTTCTCAATTCCCCGAGCCTATTTTTATTTTGCATTTTCTAAAAAGTGGCATAAGACACGAATGGTTTTAATTTTTTTCACAAGATTTCAGATTACTGGCAGAGGGTACTTTAGAGAGGCTGGCTGTAAGTATCACTGTAAATGGAAGAAAATACAATTAAGAATGGAGACAAATCATTAGATGAAATTACATATTTAAGTAAATGGAAAACATGATTCAGTTTACCAATATTGTTATTTACACAGAATTTTTAAATCATACATATATTACATAAAATAAAGTACATATAAAGTTTAAACAAATTACTTGATTGAATAATAATAGAGAAAGGCATTTCAAAATTTTCACCTGTAATAAAAGTAGCTCTTATTTTAAGTAAATAAGTGTTCATACACAGGTAAGCTTGTGACTTATTCTGCCTAACCGAAAGCTGGGGATAATGGAATCTTCAGAATGGATCATGTAAGGCATTTCACTTACTGAAGTGGAAGATAACTACCTAATTCTGCCAGAAATTTTACACTGTAATTCTCCCTATCCCCCTGACAAAGGAATATAATGGAATTTTGGGAAACAGTGGATATTCACTGAAAGAAACATTGAGAGATATTATGAGAGAACGTCCTATGGTCTGGAGTGAAGGACTACCTCAAAATACTCTAATTTGCTGCAAAATTTGGGAAGTTCCAAATTAAAATCATTTTCCCTGCAATGCCACAGGCCCAACTACATCTTACTCTCTCTTTGCTAAAATCTTTTAATTTAGTTAACTGGGTAATTTTTCCCTCTGGGAATATATTCCCAATTTTATAGTGGAAGTTGAAAGGAAAATATTCACTTTGCAGCAAATTGCTTTATAAGCAAATGTGCTTTTTATGAAGTGAGGGATACAGGGATTATCTCACTTAAATGAATTTAGTAATTTTTGTTTCCTTTTAAAAATCTGAAGGGAAGATGGTGTGTAAACAGAACATGTCTGTACTTGAATAGCATGATTCTATTGATACATGCAGTAAAGGAGATCAAAGCATGCCAAATAATTACTAATTCCTAATTCCTACTAATTACTAATTATTCTTTGCATTACACAAAGATCAAAATATGTGTTAACTCCAACAGCATCACTGCACTGACTGTACATTTACTAATTTAAAATATATGTCTCAATTTCTCAGGAGCTCTTGATGAGTTCCTTGTTCCTTTATTTTTCCATTGTGCAGAACCACTTATCAGATCTGCATTCTGTATCGTGGAGAGTCTGTGAGCCACAACTAGGCACATCCTCCCCTTACTGGCCTTATCAAGGGCATGCTGAACCACCTGGAAGAGAGAAGGACCTGTGATTGCTACCTTGGGTTAAATGCTAATAAACTTGCGCAAGTCAAATTAATTAAGGTAATCTAATAACATTCATTGTGTATTTGCTTATCTCCAAGGAAACTTCCCTACTTTGTGAAATACCCTACTCAATAGAAATCTATAAAAAGTAATCATAGGCACATTAAGTAAGACTTTTAATTTGAAGAGCTTTCGTGACAATGACAAAAATTAGGTGGTTATTTGTGTGTAAGTAAGTGGTTCCAAAGTCAAAGCCAGAAAGTAGTATTTCCATACCCAAGTGGAATTGTCTAATTTACTTACTTCATTTCTTCTCACAGTTTTATTTTTTTATTTGTGTGTGTTGGGTTTTTTTTTCTTTTATTTTAATATTTAGTTGTAAAACTGTCCTGGCTAAAACAGCATCTCAGCTACAATGAGGTTATAATGCTATATA
Organism: Lipotes vexillifer; assembly: GCF_000442215.2. Taxonomy (NCBI): domain Eukaryota; kingdom Metazoa; phylum Chordata; class Mammalia; order Artiodactyla; family Lipotidae; genus Lipotes; species Lipotes vexillifer. The sequence continues at coordinate 188,589 of NW_006792830.1, read as the reverse complement.
AGAGAAATGAGGGAATTCCTTGGCAGTCCAGTGGTTAGGACTCTGCACTTCCACTGCAGGGGGCATGGGTTCAGTCCCTGGTTGGGGAACTAAGATCCTGCATGCCATGAAGCACGGCCAAAAAAAACAACAACAAAAAAGAAATGAAAGTGGAGGATGAAAACCAATATTTGCTGAGTATATAAAATATTCCAATGATGGGTATTTCATTTAAATCCCTTCAGTAACTCTGTGAGGATTATTTTCATTTCCCTGATGAGTAAACCAAGATTTGAAAAGTCCAGGTTCCTTGACCTAGGTCACACTGCTAGTAACTGATGAATCCAGGATTACAGCCCAAATATGTCTGGTTCCAAAAGTCCCATTTTTTTCTTTCATAACACACTGTCTCCTTGGAAATCAAGAATGATAATCATCTACAAATAGCAATTGTGTGGTGATTAATCACATGGGATCTTAGGACAGACACCGTCTATTAAAATTTAGGGAAGTTTCTTAACTTTTCTAAGCCTTAGTGTGCTGATCTGTAAAATGAGCATAAAATAAGCTAATTCATCAAGTTGTTGTGAGGATTGAGATAGTAGTATATAATAAGCCCTTGATAAATATGAAAGATTATAATTCATTCAACCAACATTCATTTAACAAATAAGAACATGCTATACGCAAGAACTATTAGGCGACAAGGACATAGTAAAATTAAACATCTGAAGGACCTTGCAGTGTAGGTTTATTGTTACATGTCTGTTTGCCCCCTTGTTTCCTTCTCAAACAGAGATAATAGTCTATAGAAGGTAGAGTAGCAGGCTCCAACATTGCAGGGTAGATCACTCTTCTATATATGTAGATTGCCTTATTATTTTGTTTGGTATCATTAAAATAATAATAAAACAGGAAAGTAATTTTCATTGGGATTTTTCCTTGAGTGGAGAAACATTTCAAGAATTGGGTCCCTTTTGATAATGAGACCAATTCAAATGAGAAAACCTTTCTAAAACATGAGATGCCCTGTGTCCCAACTCTCTCCCACCTCCCCACCAGCCTCTAACCTTTTATAAAGGCCAAAACCTTAATTACAACTGGTGACCCTATGACTACAATTCTCTCCAGGCCTTTCTTCCCCAAACTGACCTTGATTTCTTCCACAATGCTCCACTCTCATACTTCATATTACACTCTGAGATGAAAGAAGAGGATGTTACCTTTTCACTCTCATTATCAAGGGCTGAAGTGGCCTCATCCAACAAGAAAATTTTTGGTTTTCAGAGAAGAGCCCTTGCAATAGCTAGTCTTTGTTTCTGGCTGCCAGAAAGCTGTGTTCCTTTCAGTCCAACTTGTGTGTTGTATTTCTATTACAGGAACATGCAATTAAGAAAGCAAGGCTTGGTTATTTAAATTAACATGGCAACTGTGGGCGAGAGCCATCTAAATATTTCAAATTTTGCTACTCTCTAAAATTTGTGTCCCAACAAGTACTAAAATCTATTCTTGAGCTTTGTTGCTAATAAATGCTAAACCGGCAGTAAATACTACCATCTCATTTACATATCTAATCTGATCACAAACAGTAGACCTTTGCCATTGTGCTTCTACAAAGGAATTGTTCAAATTAAAGCATAAGAAAAAAAATTATTAGGGAAAAAAAATTCCCAGTAAGCACAAATCTTTCCCCATTAAGTTAAATTGTCTTCTGTTTTCAGATCAAAATGATTTAAAGTATCATTTTAAAGGAAATCATTGGGTTCCTTAACTTTGACCTTCACCAACCCTCTATGGGCACATCTCTCCAGATGCCATGATGCTCTTCTCAGAGGTGCAGGTATCATCCTAGCAGTAAGTTAGGCTGACAACTTGAGACAGTCCATTCACCTTTTCAGGCCACGATAGTGACATTTAGCACTTCACAATGTTTCTACACTCTCCTACATACTAATGACCCCTTTTTCAGTATTACCCTCCATGGAAGGGTAAAGGAAGTTTTTCACTTATCCTGAAGCCATCCTAAGTCACAATGGATCAGCAAGCAGGCTCCCACTTGCTTTCTAGATTGTCCTGTTAACTCTGCTTCCCTCCAAGGTTTCACACTGCTTTCTAGTAGCCCTTGCCAGTTGTCTGAGAAATACATGCCGTTGGTACCCAGACAAGGATGTGTGGATGGATGAGCTCCACTGGGAAAGTGAGTCCAAGTGTACAGCCTTCTAAAGGTGGATACTGTAGCAGCATTATAGAGAAGATGCAGCACATGACTGATGTGCTATTTATCTTAGTGCCCTGGAGAAGCCTGATTCAATTGCTTTCCCTCCATACCTGGCTGCCTTCAGGAGGTGCCTTTCCAGCAGAGTGGGTTTCCAGAGAGCCTATGATATAACTTTATAACAAATGTGTCTGCTTCATGTCAAAGTTCATTTTTCAACTTAAAATGCTCAGTTGCTTACTTTATATCAAACAATGGGTCTCTGAATTACTAACGCCCAGTAAAAGCATCTTTTCTGAAGTGAATGCTCTACGAAGAAAACAGACTTTAGCTAGCTCCTCTGTGATTTTTATCTGGGACTGCTAGCATGCTGGGTCTCTTCCTCCTAAAATGCATTTTATTAAAATTGGAATCATAGGGCAACAGATAATCAGGTAAAACTCTGTAGTTCATTTCCACACACTGCAAAGTTCCCATCTAATTAGAGAATTCAATCTTAAGCCAAAAATTGAGAGAGGATTGGGTGGGAATGATAATGGGCTTGTAGCTCTTTCTGCCAGTCCAGCTTAAATTGTATGTGGATTCCTCTATTATAGCTGAAGAAGATACAATACTAGCTTAGAAATCACTTTGCATCTCTTGGCCTTTCCTGGCTTGAAGGGAGATGTAAGTCTCAAGAATGAATTAGTTGAAAATACAGTTCAGATGTTTTTGCCCATCATTAAGCAGAACAGATTATAAATGTGACTATACACATTGTCTCAATAGCAACCCCAAAACATTTTCAGACACTTAATCTGAAGGTTTCTGTTTTTTTATTTGTTTTTAATGAAGAACTATAGGATTTCATTCTTTCCTGTTTAAACTGAAAATCTAAATTTTCTGGCAAACACTGGGATAGTGAGTGCCCTGAAATCACCTGTTTTATGAGACACTCAAGGGGCAATGGCTGTTCAATGTGAACCTGGGTCTAAATACCAGTTGGATCCTGGAGGGAACATCAGAAAGAGTCTAGTCCTAAACCAACTGCATTCTGGAGATTCTCTGCAGGTCCTGGAAAGGAGTTTCAGTGTGGTTCCAGCGGGCGACATCATGTAGCTTGACTGAGAGCTGCCACCGTGTGAAATTGTGGCCACTAGGGGACATCTACACCTGCTGTGTTTCTCCGAGGATCCTCAAGACCAAGTCAGTGTTGTGTCAACTCGTCTTCCAGGCTGATATTTCCAAATGCCTGCAGGTTATCTCCATGGCACATACCATAGATGTGTTACCCTTAGCATGCTCTGAGTTGACGCTCTGCTATTCACCCTCCTGCCTTGATCTGTCAGATAGGTCCATAATCCTTTTTCTGAAATCCACAGGGCTATATTTGTTTGAGAAGTCAATTTTTTTTTTTTTACTTTAGAAGAAAATATACTGTAAATTGTACATACTATATATTATTTATATTTAATATGTGATATATATTATTTAACACCCCCAGAAAGGGCTGGGTAGCAACCAGTAATCAAATATATGAATATTTCTGGAGAAATATTTGACAATTCATTCTAAGTAGGACTAATAAAGATTTCATAAAGCCTCACATCATTTTGGCCACCCAACAAATTGACATCAAACACATGGTCTTCGTGCGTGGAGGGGAGAGGAGGGAATGGAGTTTAAGAACTTTTGGAAATTGGAACTGGGGGAAAGAAAATGTGGACCTGAATTTCTCTCATCTAGACTGTTGTAATGTACCAGGACTTGCCCCTTTCATGCAGTGTATGCCATTGCCACAGAGACCACAGAGCCTCTTGAATGAGCAAACAAAAGGCTGAGCTTCAAATGCAATTATTTTCTTTAAAAATTTGATCATGTCATTTCTTTGCCTAAAAATGTCTAGTGGTTTCCCATTTCCAAACTTAGCCTGGTAAATCAGAACCTTCGCACTTAGTCCATGTGCATATTTTGTTTGGCTTCTTCTTCTCAATTCCCCAGTTTATGCTTTATGCTCAGAATTTTAAATTTATTTTCCCCAAAATACCTAAAACCCTTTCACATGTATGTGTTTCTTCATGAGCTTATTCTGCCTCCTAAGAATGGTGTTGTCCCCTCTCTGCCTAGTGAACTACTCATTCTTCAAAACCCAGTTCAAAGCAACATCCTCTGTGTGGTTTTCTCTGAGCTCCAGTGACACCATTGAGAACGTGAAGGCCAAGATCGAGGATAAAGAAGGCATGCCCCCGATCATCAGAGGCTCATCTTTGCAGGCAAACAGCTGGAAGATGGCCACACTCCTTCTGATTACAGCATCCAGAAAGAGTTGACCCTGCACCTGGTCCTCCGTCTGAGGGGTGGCTGTTAATTATTCAGTCTTGCATTCATAATGCAATGCCAATGATGGCATCACTCTGCACTCTAGCCATTTGCCCCAATTTAAGATTAGAAGTTACCAGTTTTAATAATAGCGGAACCTGTTAAAAAATGCTAATAAAGGTTTTGTTGCATGGTTAAAAAAAAAAAAAGGAGACTTTGTCATTCCTTCTTCTGTACTCTCACCATATGCTCTGTGTGTTTTTATTCCAGCAAGCTGCCCAGTGTATTATGTACTTTCTTGCTCACTTTCTACAGACAACCTTAAGCTAAGTCCTGACAATCCACTTTTATGACATCTTTTACACCCTTTTCCTTGTTTTACTTCACTTTATAATTATTAATTCAGGCCTTCATAACTTAACCCTGGAAATAGCTCCTAAGTGATCTCCCAAATTCCTTATCTTCTCTTCACTCCAAATGGTCATTTTCTTTGCTGCTAGACTAGTAGTTCCACTGTCCTATTCCAGAATGATATTTTGGCACCAGATTTCTCTATGGTTGTATATATTTTAGGGGTAACAGTGATATGAAGGTAAACTAAAGTTAAAAACACTGAGAAACAAGCTTTTCCTTCTTTTGGAAATAACATCATCTTGATTCTCAAAGTTTATTGTAAAAAGGACACTGAATCTCTGCCGTATGTAGTTTTGGGTAAATCTGAGAAATAGTACAATGAAAAGAATGAAAGATAATAAGCAATTTAAGGACAAAAGTCAAATGGTACAAATATAAAATGGATAGCATTTTACCATGTATAAATTAAAGAAAAAAACCTATCAGGAGTATGTGGATAATAATCTGACCCTGAATCAATAACGCAGCGAATGCCTTAGTAAAAAAAAGGGAAAGACATAGGGTCACAATATTGATAAAAATATGTTACTCCTTCTATTATAGGTAGTAATGAAGAACCTTACTGGAGTTAGGGAAACTGTATTAAAGGCCCATTTATAGTTAGAGGCATCAACTAGTGTGGACAGGAGATGGTGAGGGAAGATCTAGTAGTATAAAAGAGAGTATGGTGACCAGTATCCTCCCCCAAAGAACAGGGCACTAGATTAGTTGTTTGATATAATGCTTACTGAACTTTGGCATTTCCTTTTAAAGTGAGCTAGAAAATCACATTATAAAAGTTGTTTCCAATCAAAAGTAGGTATCTATATTTTTATTTTATCTGTGTGTATATGTAGGTTTAAACAGATATTTCAAGAATTTTAAGCTGCAGTTACAGTGTCTCTATGCACTACTTCTGGATTTGTATCAATGCTTGCTATGCTAAAGGCTTCTCTACAGTTAGCCAATATTTTTAACTTTTCTGAGATTTTTGTGTCAGCCATCACAGCCAATACAGAGAGGTCACAAAAATGGCAGGCATTTACTTAACACTTTAGTGGGAAAAGGAGGCCCTAAACAAGTCAATAAGCACCAGGGTAATTTTAGACTGTGATGAGTGCCCTGAAGACTATGTGATAGGCTATAGAGGCTGGTGGGGACTCTTTCAAATAAGGTGGCCAAGGAAGGCCTCTGCAAGAGTGACATCTGAAAGATCTTGAAAGTTAAGGAGCTGGCTCTTCAAAGAGCCAGAGGAAGGGAGGCCCCAGCTGAAGAAATAGCAAATGTAAATGTGCTGTGGTAGGGAAGAACTTGGCCAATTGATGAGACAGAAAGAAGCCAGTGTTGCTGGAGCAGAGGGAGCACATGATGAGCAAGGAGCTGGGGAGGCAAGCAGGGCCAGATCATTGAAGGCCTTGCCAGCCACATAAGGAGTTTTGACTTCATTCTTCGTGCAAAGGGATGCCATTAGGAGGTTTTAAGCAGGGAGGGGTATGACTTACTTTATGTTTTTAAAGGATCCTTCCAGTTGCTGTGAGGAAGAATTATAAAGGGGCAAGACTGGAAGCAGGAAAATGGATTAAGAGGTTACTAAGGTTGTCCAGAGGGGGATGATGGTGGTGTAGACATGGCAGAGTATAAATGAATAGAAGGTGTAGAATCAAAATATGAAAATTAATTCAGTGAATATTAATACAGTTTGGTCTTGGAAAAAATAGTCACACAAAAATCTCAAATTTTGCCTTTTATATCTAACTTTACATTAGATGCTAGCAATAACTAAACTGTATAATCCATGGAGCACATAAAAATAACCACTTAGGCCCAATAAAATACTTGGTCTTACTTGACAGCTTTGTAGTTCAAGATTTCAGACATTTTCTTACCTCAGAGAGACTCTCAATAAAAGAGTGGATATTCGCTGCATTTGCTACTTCTTTTATCTCATTCAATGGCACGACAGGGCTGTTACCACCATAGGCAATGTTCTCAGCAATGCTACAGTTGAATAGCACAGGCTCTTGAGAAACGATTGCTATTTGGGAATGGAGCCACTGTACGTTCAATTCCTTTGCATCCACACCATCAAAGAGCTGCCAAAAGCAGAACGGAAAATGGTATGTGAAGATCCAACTGTATCATGTTATGGTTCACTGTATTCAAACATATACAAATCATAACAAGAAGGTTAGGAATTCAAGCTGTTTCATAGTATAATGTTACCCAAGGAAGGTTCATAAATCATATGTTGTATAGAAGCAAACAGCATGTAACTGACTAAAGTACCGACTCCTAAACTTACTTGACATTTCTAGGAATGACTATATATTCTAGAGACCTGCTCAGAGTCTAGAATAACGTCTGGTGCTCTGTACTGAAGTCAGATAAAAAAAATACCAACCTCCACTGCAACAGGACCCCACTTTATTAAAGCCTGGTGAGAGAGTAGGTGCAGATTGATACAGTAGTCCACATGCAGAAATAAGTCATTTTGTACAAAGCCATGTCTATTCACATGGATGTATAACAAAATTCAAGTGACATTTGATGAGCATACCTATTATGTGATGGGGACTCTTCAGACACTGGGGAAACAGTAATAAACAAGACAAAGCTCTTACCCTCCTGTAGCTTATATTCTGGTGGAGAGAGGCAAGCAATAAGCACACAAACAACTCAATAACATCAGAAAAAGAAAGTATCATGAAGACAAGATAATGGGATAGAGGGTGACTAAGGGTGTGGTGAGGATTTGGGAAGGGGGGGACTGGATGCATTATATTCTATCTAAGGAAGTAGCATTTAGACTGAGACATGAATGATGAGAAGACATTGGCAAAGAAGTTAGAGTAAGAACATTCAAAGCAGAGGAATAGCAAGAACAAAGGTCCACAGTGTGTTTAAAGGACATAAAGAAGCCAGTGAGACTGACACACAGTGCATAACGAGCTAGGAGGGATAGGAGAGGAGTTTGGAGAGAGAGGCAGGGGCCAGATCATGAATGACCTTGATTTGATGGTATGGACTATGGTTTATTGTAACTGTGGTGGGAACTCATTGGAAAGTTAAAAGGAGGGAGTGTGCTATGCTATGTGCAAATAGGTGAATGTCGCCTGATTTTCATACTCATTGTTAACTCATTGTTTTCCCTTGTAACAAGGCAGCCATTTTGGACTGTTCCATTTTTCAAAGAGTCTTTGAGACTCTGTGATGGGGAAAAGACTGTAAATTGCAGCAGAAGGATGACTAACATGACAATTTTTGACTTTTGTGGACTTATGGTTTTTTGTGGGGGTAGGAGAAGGCAGAACAGGAAATTGTCTTTGTGTGTGTGTAATTTGGTGGTGGCTGTGGGGAGAGAATAATTGAAAATCTGAATACAAGTTAAAGTAAGAAAAGTGCCAGGTGAGAAAAACAGTCCTTGGAGTTCAAAGGAGGGAGAGGTTGCATTTTTTTGAGATCAGGATGCAGAACTTAATGGAGCTGATTCAAAGAAGCTCTAATCATGTCTAAGGTTTTGAGAGTTGGGAGGTGGAGATGGCCAGAGTGAATAGCAGGAAGCCTGAACCAGGGAGGCAGAACAGAGTGACAAAAGAGCCCAGATGTTGATATTACACCCATCTTCCAACACCTGTATTCTAAGAGAATTCCATGGCTTATAAGATCAAAATTGCTCTATAATGGTTGAAGAATCTTTGGAGCTTTGATCTTAGCCTCAAAGTCCTGTCCATCATTTCTGTTATTGGTTTGCTTATCCTCTTAGTTAAGGCATAGAGATTTTTTTTTTTTAACTACTGCACTGTTTGCCCTCCCCAAATCAACGAGGATGCTTAAGCCCAAGGGAATGTTTAAGAATAGCCCCACTAACCCCCAGATAAGTTGTATTTGAATTCAGTCTTACCACTTGTCCTTTCACTGGGTCATAAAATCTCTGCAGAAGTTGGACAGAAGTGCTTTTCCCACAGCCACTGCTCCCAACAAATGCTACAGTCTTCCCTTTCTCAATGCTGAGGGATAAACTGTGAAGGATTGGAACATCTGGGCGGCGTGGATAGAAGAAAGAGACTTCTCGGAACTCTATATTCCCTTCACATGTGTCCTGTGAAAGAAAGTTGGCAGTGTTTAGAGGATGACTTAGAAAGGCTGTAACAAATTATAGCACATTGGCTGAGTGCTTTCTGAAAATTGTGCATGTTTCCACAACCATTTTAATTTTATTATTTTTTAAATAAATTTATTTATTTTTGGCTTCATTGGGTCTTTGTTGCTGCGCACGGGCTTTCTCTAGTTGCGGTGAGGTGGGGCTGCTCTTTATTGCGGTGTGCAGGCTTCTCACTGTGGTGGCTTTTCTTGTTGCGGGCCCTAGAGTGAGCGGGCTTCAGTAGTTGTGGCTCGCGGGGTCTAGAGCACAGGTTCAGTAGTTGCTGCGCACGGGCTTAGTTGCTCCGCGGCATCTGGGATCTTCCCGGACCAGGGCTCGAACCCGTGTTTCCTGCATTGGCAGGGGGATTCTTAACCACTGCGCCACCAGGGAAGTCCAACCACTTTAATTTTAAACATCGTATTCCTTTCTATAGAGTTGCTGACTGCACATTTGTTTCTGTCACTTCTGTTGAGATTTTTATATCTGTAGTTCTTGTCTTCACTATGGGACTTCACCAGGTTCCTAAAATCACTAGTTTCCTTTGGCTTCAGTACCCAGTCACAGTGCAATCTTTAAATTAGCTGTTTGACCAGCTGCTCTAAATAAACACATTTAAAAAAACTTAGTTTGTGCTTTATAGACTTTTATTGCTTAATTCAGCATAGCTGATGTCCTCATCAACTGTATATATATATACACATATATATATATATATAT
>NW_006792830.1:133916-178092 GCF_000442215.2 Lipotes vexillifer | reverse complement strand
GTGTCCCCTGCATCGGCAGGCGGACTCTCAACCACTGCGCCACCAGGGAAGCCCCTATAAATGTTATTTTTGTAGGTTGGACCATGTTTTACAGTTAATATACATTATATTTTGAATTCAGATTTATGTTAATTGATCATTTTTTGGCAGTGACACTTGCCTAAAAGTTTATCTTTCTCTGTATGCTTCTTTCTCTTTAGTGGTTGGTAATTTGTAAACCAATACTTATGTACTCCAGGGATGTTTATAAAAGACTTTCCAGAATGATCAGTAAATGATGATTAACTTTCCATTTATATATTTGGTTCATAAGATTTTAGGTTCTTTTGAACTTCATGTTTGCCCTCAATCAACTGCATTTTAAGTAGTCAGGTTTAATAGTCATGCTCAGCATATTCCAAGCCCAGTATATAGGTAGGAGGCAAGGGTAGGTGGAGGGGAGGAGTACCAAAAACTGTTTGACAATGAAATTATTCTGTTGTCAAAGGAAAGAAATGTTAACATGTGGTTAAGAGGTCTAGAGTTAGAAAAAATATATCCTGGAAGGATATATGCCAAAATATTAAGTTTAGTAGTAGCTTATTTTAAGCTTATTCAATGCTTTCTGTTTTGCCCACTACAACACATGAATATTATTTGTGGAAAAAAAGTTTTTAAAATAACCTCAGGATACTGCAGAATAATGAGAGTGCAATTATTTCTGTGTATGCTCTGGTGCCTTTTGGAAAGGCATAGAGAGATATTCTAAATTTCTAGGCTTAATACGTTTAAAAATTTATTCCTACTATTTTAAACATTTTGTTATGGAATATTTCAAACTGCTATAAAAGTAGAAAGAATAATATGTAACGGACTGCTATATGCTTATCTCCCAGCTTCAATAATTATCAATATTTGCCAATTTTGTTTTACCAGACTTTAACTTTTTTAAAGCATAGGGACTGATATTTAGAAGTATTCATATACTAAATAAAATAAAGATTAAATAAAAATTTTGTAGTCTTTATAAGGAACATTTCCACATTCTATGTCTTGTATACAGTTCTATGAGGACATTTATCAATGAGATGCTCAATCCCTCTATTGTAATGTTTAGAAAGAAATGAGTAGTAATATTATTAAATATCTAAATCCTAAGATTAAAAAAGTTTCCTACATACTTTACTTTCCAAAAGACAAGTATAAAATCTTGTTTTGACAATAATGTAACTTAGAGTATTCTATTTTGAGAATTTCATGATCTTTTTGTTTCTAACAACCAGCATTCCTTTTAATAATTATGAAGTTCTAGTGATAATGTACTATTTTAAACTATCATACATATAAATCTACTGTTAAAATTCTAGAGGGAAATACTTTTAAATGAAAATTTTCTTTTAAGTATATACCTAATAGCTATTCTTTTAAATTTAAAATGTCTAGAAAAATTGAATATATGTTTAATGTATAAGACTACTATTGAGAGGCTTATTTTGAAATTATACAATCTTCCTATTACTTCCCTTTTAATATTCACAGTCTTTTAGAGTTTGTGACTAAATATGTGCATGTGTTTTAATATTTAATAATTTAATAAATATAGTTCCCTTTTTCTCTCTTTCGTTTGCAGATATATTTCCCACGAAAAATGGCATCTGAAGTTGCAGGGCACTATTTACTTTGCATATGTTATCAGAGGAAAAAAATGAATAAATCCTAATGCAAATCTTTATCCCAGACTAAAACATTTGCAGTCTAAGTAAAATGAAATATATAAATCAATCATTTGTTCCAGAATATTCTCATGGCATCAGGCAAATAAATAAACTAGAAGCACATATTTTTAAATATAAAGTCTGTACATTTTAGTAACAGAGGTGAAAATTTGATTAAGACCCCCTTTCTCCCTTTGTAGCCGTAACAATTATTTATACAAGCTTTTAATTCTTTATAGCACTCTCTTTTGCAGTTATCAGATAATGCCTTCATTTAAGCCTCTATTTAGAGAGCATGCATATAGACAATTAATAATAAGTGGACATTTAAAATCAGAGTTGTGCATACGGGTTTTTTCCATTCTTGACTCTAGCTGTCTATAGTTGTTTTCTTTTCCAACAAAGCAAACAGATGTGCAGCCCCAGATTTAGCTCTCGAATATTCAGGTGCCAAAACAAGTGTTTCTCCAATGGCCATAGCTCCTTATGCAATTGCAGTAAAAACTCTATCAAAATAAAAGCATTTGAATCTCAATTAGGTCTGTTTTCAAACAAGAGCTGTAAAAGCGAAGGAAAAATCAGGCACTGGAATATAATCTTTTGGCCCAGACAATACCATCAATGCTGAAGGCCTAACAATGGTATCTCTTTTGTAATTTTCTACCACAGAGTGATTATCCCTTGCCTTGTACACCAAAATAACCTTTGGATCTCAGGTAATCTTAAAAATTTCTTTTCCAATTAGAAAGATAGCTCAAAGGCTCTAACTAATGAATATAAAACTTCTTAGCCTCCTTGATATAAGTCTCATTTGCTTGGAGATTTAACAGAGAATTCAACTAACAATAGGAAGAATTTGTCACCAGTAGTGAGATCTGAATTTACACAGTAGATGTGAATGTGTTTTTTTCTTTTTTTGCATATAATGTAGTTAGAACAGATAACTGATGTCAGATGATTGGTTATCTGTCTGAAGTGCTACATGATTTAAAGAGAGCAAAGCATGGAGATTGTACTTTGTTAAGGTCCTCAAAACAATATCTGACTAAAATATACCTTAGCCAGGCTGGAAGAAGAGCTTTGATCTTTGGTCTGCTATAGATTATGATCTCAGTCTTAAAATATGTTAGTTATAAAATGGTAAGTATGCAAATGATGTTTGGAAGCACACAGATTGTTCCCAGAAATGTGGCATATCATGTGGCCATGGTTAAATATTTTCCTCTCATTTCCTTTTTCATTTTAGCCATGAAAACATATTACTAGAATGGAAAATAATGCATCTCAGTGGCAGAGCTAAAGGTATAATTCCATTTCACTGGCAATATTTAAACATTAGGCAGTAAAAAGACATCACAGAACCCAGTTGTTTGTTTGCTCTGCTGGATCACAGCAAGGTAAACACACTGGTCTCCTTGTGAATTTCTTCAGAGATGGGACCTACTAAGTGGTGGATTTCGAGGCAATCTCTTCAGTGACACAGACCTCAGATCTTGAATCTTGTTGTCTTTACAAATGTCAAACACAGTATAAAATATACAAACAACCAGTTTACTGGGATGTGAGATGCTAAAATTTTGTAGCCACTAGTTCTGTGATGTCAAGGCAGTTTTAGTACTAATATTTAGTAAAATTATTTAGAGCTCAAAATGCCATTCAAAATACTTAATACTCAGCTATAAATATCAGAAGTGGTTATTGAATTTAGGTTACACATCAGAGGTTTGTTTTTTTTTAATGCAAGGAAAAAAAAACAGGCTGAATCAGACTCCAGCCTCAGTCTGATCCAAGAGTCAGCAGGTAAGATGGGAAGAGAATTGGATTATGAGTCAGGAGATCTGGATTCTAGTCCCACAGGGATGGAGCCTTCTCAGAACAACTAAGAAAATATCATTTTCCTCTGATTTGAGATGCGCCAAAATATCTACCTGTCGTAAAATTTACATCATTAAAAGTCAATTTAATCATTTGGCATAAATGTTCAGAGGCTAATGTCTTTGTTAGGTCTCCCATAAAATGAAATTTACTGAGAAGGGTAGAAGGGAGAACTTGTTTCTGTGAGAGGTAAATGATCCAAAGGATGCACAATAGAGCAAGAAGAAAAGTTTTAGTAGAGAAGGGAGAGTACCAGCTAAAAGCCCTGTTGCTGTCTTTATTGTGTATATGTTGAGGGGAGGCTAAGTGGGATGGGGGTTGACGTTGATGAGGATTACATTGAGGAACCTAACTTTGTGATGATGGGACTATCTGGGGGTTGAGTCAGGGACATTAATCTACTTTATACTTTTTCCCCAGGTGGGTTCTTTATAAAGAGGCCAAAGCTGGTCTGCTATAGAATCTGTCCTAACCTAGTCTGGCCCAATTAGCTAGAGTGAACTAAGTTGCATTTCACTTCCACTTAGAAAGTATTTATTGCACAATAACCAGTGCTCTAACTCCATGAGAGAGTTAAACCAGATCCTTCAAATTGGTCCAACCTCCTGGAGGCATCTGAGCCAAGAGCTTACTCCAGAGAAATGTTCAGGCCGACTTCCCATGCCGATGTTGGTCTTGGGAATTTCACCCATTTGGGATATACAAAGAGGAATGATTTGCTATAATGATGAATGTTTTAAAGTCACTAATAACACATTTGTCAAAGTATTAACCTATCATAAATGCTTATATAGCCCCTTCATGCCCAAATAAGATTACAAGAAACATTCCACCGTTCAGAAATGATTTTCATGTTGAAATAATTCTTGAACCATAAATATGTAAAGCAGGAATTCAAAAACCTAAAATTTAACTTCTACAACTTTCTTAATTTAAATTGTCCAAGGAAGAAGAAATCTTATCTATAGTGTATCCTTATATGGATTTACACTGAGTTTATACTGCTTTACTGAATTTATAGCAAAACCCTCCAGGTTGGCTGGGGTTGAGGAAAGAGATTATTGAGCAGGAAGAGGTCTGGAGAGGATTTTCACGTGCTAGGCTTCTTCTTTCCTAGTTTTATGGATTCTTCATGGGTTCATGGGGCCGTTGTCACTGCACCATTGCTACAATGATCCTTCCAAGCATTTTCAAGCAGTGGGGAAATCCCCTTGCTCATCATTGCTGCTGAAATAGAATTAGAATATTTTTAAAATAAATTTATTTATTTTATTTATTTATTTTTGGCTGCATTGGGTCTTCACTGCTGCATGTGGGCTTTCTCTAGTTGCAGCGAGCAGGGGCTACTACTCTTCATTGTGGTATGCGGTCTTCTCATTGCTGTGGCTTCTCGTTGCGGAGCATGGGCTCTAGGCGTGCGGGCTTCATTAGTCGTGGCTCGCAGACTCTAGAGCACAGGCTCAGTAGTTGCGGCACATGGGCTTACTTCCTCCGCGGCATGTGGGATCTTCCTGTACCAGGGCTCAAACCTGTGTCTCCTGCATTGGCAGGCAGATTCTTAACCACCACGCCACAAGAGAAGCCCGAATTAGAACTTTTAAAGGATCTTTTGGCTGAGAACAACGTAAAAAAGCATAGAAATGAATAATACTAATTTTAATACAATTGATCCAAATAGAAATACCCAGCATAGTTACTGGTTCAGGTCTATTTGTCTCCTCTTAACTCTGCTCCCATATCCAATTTGTATATCTTTGGTGACTTATTCTAAGAGGAAGTATACTGGGCAGTTCAGAGACTGGACTCTGAAGCCAGATCACTGGGACTACATCCAAACTCCATCATTTATTTGCTAGTTCTGTGACCCTGTGCATGTTCTTTGTGCTTCTGCTTCCTTACTGACAATTGGAGATAACAAGACTATCTACATCTTATGGGGTTGTTGTGAGAATTAAATACATTAATAATATAAAGTGTTTAGTATAGTGCTCATTAAGTGTTTAAGTTATTGTTATTCCTCTCATAGAACTGAAAGTTAATGGGACACTTTCTGTTGGAAAGTAAGTTCTCACATTTCTATGGATGTAGATTAGCATAGCAGGTCACACCACAACTTCTGAAGTCCCCACTCAGTAAGTTTCTTTTTTTTGATTGGAAGACAGAGTATCTTTCCTCACAGGGGTGGCCATTACAATTATTCCCATACTCATACTCTTTTCCCCTAACATCCATATAACAGTACAAAGATCCTTTTCTTTTCACCATAAATCCCTTTCTCAACAGAAGGGAGAGAGAAAATATACAACTTATATTTATTTGGTACTTTGGGTTTTACAGAATGTTTTTGTATACATGTTACCATTTGATCACCTAGGAGTAAGGCACACACATCACTTTTTAATAAATAAGGAGACTCTTTATCTCAGAGAAATAAGCAATTTGCCCAGAATCACATAGCTATGAAACTGTAGGACTGGAACTTGAACCTCCTTGTTAACTGTTTTCCCTTACACAGTGCTCCTTCTAGTGGAAAGCTTATCTGAACTGTCTCTCCCTGCATGTTGGGGTTTGTTACCACTTGTTTCCCATTTTAGAATCTTCAGAGGACCCTAGATAGCAAATCCCCCTTGATTTGTCTCCTTTAGATCCCTTCAATGGTTGATCCCTCTATCTGGTCTCCTTATCTTTTCCTCCTAACCTCTGGATAATCTCTGGGGAGGAGCCTGGCAGAAGCTGGGTGGCTGCCATGGCAATGAACACTGAAAGACTTTCCTGTTTTCCTTGTTTTGGCTGACTAAGGTTGTTTTCCTAATTATGTTAACACAGTTCCACAGCTGCCTGGCCTACCAGAGAAAAGATGATGGTGGAGACCTAGCTTGCTTTCTATCCCTTTTTATTCCAAGCTGTTAACCTACTATTAATATTCACTGAAAACCCACCTATTGTTCTTTTGGCCAATAACCACATTAAATATTCAAAGTTCATTATGATTTCCTGTCAAGAACTGCATTTGGATTTTTGGAGGACTAGGCCACAACACATAAGCTGTTTGGCTCTCTGCTTATCAGGCAGTTTTCAAAGCTGTGGCTTTTATAATTACTGTACTGAAGGCTGTCATGCCTTGATTCTTTCTTACCCATCTGCTCTACTTAGCTTCCTGCTAATATGCGTTGCAAAGAAGGAAGAAACGGAGAGAGGAAAGTTCTGACGTGGGAGTATGGAGAATAACAGAAACCTCTGCTGGGCACTAATGGTTTCTGGACTATACTGCAAAAGGCAAGTTAGCTAGAAACTAACCTAAAGGCACTAAAATTCAGACAGGAGAAAATAAACTTATGTTGTATTTCTCAAAGTCTGTACATTTAGACTGAAGTAAATCCAAAGTGTTGCCAGGGCTAACAGAAGCAGAAGGGGAGATTTTTACTACACGTATGTGTATGAGAACATAAGTAAGAGATTTTCTGAATGCCTATGCATTGGCTGCAAGACAGCAGAGGGAAAATGTTATCACCTTTTAAAAAATGCTCATTTCAGAGAAACTTCTACAATAATAGAGATGGATGGAGACAGT
Organism: Lipotes vexillifer; assembly: GCF_000442215.2. Taxonomy (NCBI): domain Eukaryota; kingdom Metazoa; phylum Chordata; class Mammalia; order Artiodactyla; family Lipotidae; genus Lipotes; species Lipotes vexillifer. The sequence goes on along the minus strand of NW_006792830.1, from coordinate 170,952 downwards.
TTCTACCATAAGAAATGTATGTTGCCTATTTTTTTAGAAGAAAAAGCTAAGGTTTTAGCTAAGTAGCCTTGCTGATAAAGTAACATTATGAGCACATCAAGGGATTCTGCTGTTAAAACTCCCTTTGTGCATCTCCTTCTATAAGGCACACTGTCATTTCTGAAAGAGAGACAGCTTATCCATCCTGGTAGCTATAAATCATGAAAATACATTCACATTTTATAGAGTGAATAAAGCATCTTTATTTTATACAATAAACTAAAATATGACTTCCCCAATTTTTATATAATTCTAGAAAAGTTTCTGGTAATGGCCAAAAGAAAACCCTGAGGTTTCAAGTAGCTATGGAGAGCAGCCTGGAATTCAGTCCCTATGCTCATATTTCTTAAAGAGTGATCTTCAGATTCTGTGCCTCAGAACAGCCTGGGTTGTTTGGTAAAACGTAGTTTCCTGGCCCTACACCAGATCTACAGATCTCTGGGTTAGATCTGTAGGGTGAGCTCCAGGTATCTGCATGTTTAACCAGCTCCTCGATTGATGAGTTGGGAAACCATTGGTTTAGAGAATGGCACAAAGTTCTTTTCATGTAAGGAGGGTTCTAGTAGGAGAGAGTTTTCTTTGTAAAATCTTCCATTCAATTAGCTGATTATATAGAAAGCTGTCTCTGTCCTTAGATTCTGGAAGGCACAGAGTCCTTTAGGCCAGGTGTAGTTTAGTGTGTCTAAAGGGACACTTGTGACATGTTTATGGTAGCTGGGGACCACTTTGGGTCTCTAAGAAAACTGAAGATTTTGCTATTGAAGACAAATCTCATCTGTTCACATTTTGCACAGGCCCATACCCATATTTCCCAGACCCTCTCTTCTTTGTCCATACTATAAAAGTGTGGGTATCCTTACTTTGGTTGTAGTCTGGTTGAATGAAACTCAAATCAAAAACGATACTCGTGGTCCAAGCTCAGATAGCTCCTTGTTTCTTCCTTCCCTCAGGACACTAGGAAATACCAGTGTGATTACTGTTCATTAATCGTTGCTCTCATGTTAACAGTCCTACATGTGTTCTGACAGCTAAAATTCTTACGTCTCCAGAAATGGCCCTTTTCAATGAATTTAATGAAAAAAAAATTCAGGATGTATGGTAGTCCAGTAGGAGGAGGAATTTTTGTATGGGGGCCTTTTGATTCTTCTATATTTTAGGGTCATAAACTAATACTAAGCAAGTTACTTGGTCCATTTATGGTAAGAATCAACCCAGCTCTGGATATTTAAATGTTTGGAAAACTACACAAGAATTTTTTAAAAAACAATAATTTTATAGAAAGGTTCTATGAAAGTTTGTCACAGAATTAGTAATAATAATTAATAATTAATAAAAATAAATGTCAACTAAGCAAAGCCCCTAGCATCTTGAGTCATGAACTTGAATCTGTGCTCTGCCACTTGCTGATTAACTGACTTTGGGCAAGTTAGGTAACTTCCTTGAGTGTTAATTTTCCCTATCTGTACAATGGGAATCATAGTATTTCACAGGGTAGTGGAGAAGATTAAGCAGAAAATGTATTACAAATCCTTAATACTAAGTAAGGACTCAATCAAGTTTGTTGTTATAGTGATTATCATATGAAACAGAATTGTTGGCAGCCTTGAGAGGCCCCATTCAAGAAATGTCCTGCCTGATGTCATTTGCAGGCATGATAGTGATTGCATGATTTTGAAGTTGTATCATTCTTTAACTAAGAAAATTCTTTGCTTAGTTTTAATCTAAACAAATCTCAGTATGGAGAAGTAGACTCCCAGCTACAAACATTCTACTTTTCTATAAATGGCTGTCTTTGACTTACACCCAGTCCTTATGCCAAAGCACTTGGATGTAGAAGGGAAGAAAAAGAGAAGAATCTGTAAAAAGCAGGAGTGATGTGGAAAAGTTGAATCTGGGAATACATTTCCAGGAATGACTGGACTGCTTAATTATGCACCACTCCAAGTCTCTCCCTTTATTTTTGGTTCAGTCTTTTATTCAGTGAATATTTATTGAGTGCCTATGATGTTCCAAGCTCTTGTTTTTGGCTCTAGGGAAACATCAGTGACCAAAACAGGCTAAGCTCTGCTCTGACTGAGCTTACAGTCTATGCACTCAATAAATCTGGAAACAAAAAAGATAATTTCACATAGTGGTAAGTGCTATACACAAACTAAACCATGGTAATGGGATAGAGAGTGATGAGGAGAAGGGCTAAAAGGACTACTTTGAGCCATCAGCAAAAGTCCCTCTGAGGAGTGGACTTAGGAGCAGAGGCTTGGATGGTGAGAAAGAGGCAGCCCAGTAAAGAACTGAATGATTATTCCAGACAGAGGAAAGAGCAAGTGCAAAAACACTAAGAAGAGAGTTCCAGGGACCGAAATGCAAGTAGGGGTCTGATGTGCAGATCACAAAAAAAGACAATGGTAGATGAGGTTAGAAAGGAAGGCAGAGGCCCAAATGTGTAGAGCTTTCAGGTCAGAGTAAGGAATTTGGTTTTATTCAAATTTCAATGGGAATTCATTACAGTATTTTAGTAAATTGATGGAATTGGATTTGTGTTTTAAAAGATCAGCCTAGCTACTGTGTGGAGAATGGATTACAGGGAAGCAAGAGAGTGAGTACAGGTACATCAGTGAGCAGGTAGTTGCAGTGGACCAGTCACGACAGGCAAAGAGATAAAACGGAAGGTAACATGGGTAGAGATGGTAAGAAGTATTTTGGAGTTACAGCTGTTAAGACTTGGTGCTGTATGTGGTGGGTGAAGGCAAGAGAAGCAATAAGGGATGACTCTTAGATTTTTGGGCCGAGCAACTGCATAGATGGCGGTGCTGTTTATTAAGATGGAGAAGTCTTGGAGAAGAGACACTTTGGGAAGGAAAAACTTCAAATTCTGTTCTGGACACATTAAGATATGATTAGACGCCTAAGTGGAGATGTCCAGTAGGTAGTTGGATAAGCATGTGGTATTTAGGAGTGGGGTCAGAGTTGGAAATACACAGAAGAGAGTCATCAAGATACAGGTAATATTTAAAAAAACATTAGATTGGATGAAATTACCAATTAGAGTGTGTGGATGAAAAGCACTGAGAAGTCTAAAGCCCCCCAACACGTGGAGGCCCAGCAGAAAATCAGGAGCCCATAAAGGAAATAGAGGAGGAGGGGCCAATAACAAAGGAGAAAAAGCCTAGAGAAGAAAGTGTTTCAGGAAGGAGAGTATAAAATGCTGCTGAGGGGTCAAGTTAAATGAGATGGGAAAACCGGACACTGGATGGGTCTATGGGTGGGCAAGATGGAGGTCAGTGGTGACCCTGATAATGAGTCTTTCTAGTGGAATGGTGGGAATCAAAGCTTGACTGGAATGAGTTTAGGAGAGGTTGGAGACGAAAAGGTGTAAATAACAAGAATAGGCTACTCTAGAATTTGTTTTGCTGCAAAGGAGAACAGAGACATTGAAAGTAGGCAGAAGGGGACTTAAGGTCATGGGAGAGATTTCTTTCTTTTTCTTATGACAGGTGATTTAAAGCAAAGAAATAGTAGTGACAGAAACTGATGTGAAGAGATGATTGCAGGAACCTATTGCAGACAAGGACCTTAGTTCTTGCATGGAGATGGCGGGCATGGTGGATCAGTGGTACACTAGTGAGTTTGGTGATGGGAAAATGAGGTGATTCTCTCTTGATTGCTTTGTTACACTATCTTCAACTAAATCCATTAGAAAGTAACTGGGATTATAATTGCTTTTATAAATGAAAATTCTTCTGTGAGAATTGATAAAATCATCAGACATCCTACATTAGTATAAATATATTCAATTGCTTGCTCTCTACTAATACCAAGGAACAGTTATATGAAGGAATGGGACACTGGGGATTTAAAGATGGCTGCAGAAAGTTTAGAGCAACGTAAGGAAGACATGTTCTGAGTTTCAAACAATTGGCTTGCAAGCAAACTTTTGGAATACAATCAACTTTTAAGCTTGTGATTGCCTGCATTTCATAAGAACCAAAGAAACAACTTGCTAATTTAGTGCAGGCTGGTGAACTGAATGAAGTAATTCAGGTGATTCTACATTTGGTTTCTTGTTAATTTATCTCTGTAAACTAGTCTGTGTAATCAGAATGAATCCAAGGCTAAATGTCATAATTGTGATTTATATGTTCACACATACAATACTGCACACTGTTTTAGAGGGTAGGAAAACATGGTAGAACAGGGAGCCTAAAATTCCTGTTGATACTTTACATACAGATATTCCATTTTATAAGAAAATCTACTTCATGAAACCTTTAAGTGGCCTCATAGATTCAAAAATATTAGGTTGGTGAACTGTGGATGCTTTCCTTCTGAGTGCCTAGCAAAGAAGCTTCCTGGGAACTCAGTTAATGTTTGATAGATAAACAACCAAACAAACACATGAAGAGGAACTGAAAATTATTCCAAGTTATTCTGAAATTATTTGGCTTCAAATGACTTTTGGTCATTTCTTCAAATTGAATGTATACTCAAAGTACAAATATGTGCCACCAATAAGGATATTCAAAAGAATGTGTCTGAGTGTTGAGAGGTAAATCCTAAAGAGGAGTTCCCGACATTTTTTGCCAAATGGAAGTATCTTTGAAACAGGTGTAATCTCCCAAGTCATTATTTTGAAGAGGCTGATCCTTGCTTTGATGTGTATGTTTTGGTGGGCTTCTTAAAAAAAAATAACGTTACTTTTTGGAGTCAAATATTGTATGGATTTCTCTAGCTCTAAACGTTTAGCAGTGACATTTATGATATAGATTTAGATTTATGATATAGATTTATGATATAGATTAGTAACAATCTGACATTTTAGGGAGACTTAAGAAGCTCAGAATTAATACCCAAGATAAATATTTTCTAATTTCAGAAGTTGAAATTAGGGGTTTCTATGAAGTAAAGAAATTCATAACTATGTGAACAGAGTTCCAAATAGAAGCACCAACAAATAATTTGGGAAGAGGCAGCCTCATTGGGATGCCATGATCAATTCTCAATGTGACATTTCTGAAGAGAAATACTCATTTACATACGCTTCTCCTGGAGTATTTGCTTAGCAAGGAACTTACCTCACTGATTTATGGTCACACTTGATAAAGCCATCTCCACCTTGGAAGATAATGGATAACAAGAAGGCTTTTTTTTTTTTTTTTTTTGCGGTACGCGGGCCTCTCACTGTTGTGGCCTCTCCCTTTGCGGAGCACAGGCTCCGGACGCGCAGGCTCAGCAGCCATGGCTCACGGGCCTAGCCGCTCCGCGGCATGTGGGATCTTCCCAGACTGGGGCACGAACCTGTGTTCCCTGCAACGGCAGGTGGACTCTCAACCACTGCGCCACCAGGGAAGCCCAAGAAGGCATATTTTACCCCTACATTCCCACTTCTAGTAAACTGAAGTAGGAAGCAATTCATCTGGGAGTTTAACTCAGAGTACCTGTGTTATATCAGTATTTTACCAACTTGACTGCACTTATATCAATAGATATTAAATAACAAAAAATTTTTAAATTTCCCCAACATGTCTTTTGCACATATATGATTAAAATGATAATACACTCTAAACTAGACATCTTTCTGGTTAATTTAAGTACATAACCCATTTACAGGGTTTATATATTTGTACAACTTACCTGAACATGCCCTCTGGGGTCATTCGTCCTGCTTGAATTAAATAAGTTCCAAATCGAAAACATGCTGCATAGGCAAAATATACAAAGGCATGGCTGAATGTGTAACAAATTCCAATGATCTGCGCTTTCTTCAAGGTATTTCTGAAATGCACAAAATTTACTAGATAATGGGGCATGAGGCATAGTAAGGTCCTTTAAATAAATGTAGAGTAATGAATACAGAAGGTAAGACATGTTATCATTTAGGGGGTATACACTTTTTCTAATTATTAAAGAGAAAATGATTTTTTTTTTGCAGTACGCGGGCCTCTCACTGTTGTGGCCTCTCCCATTGCGGAGCACAGGCTCTGGATGCGCAGGCTCAGTGGCCATGGCTCACGGGCCCAGGCGCTCTGCAGCATGTGGGATCTTCCCGGACCGGGGCACGAACCCGTGTCCCCTGCATCGGCAGGTGGACTCTCAACCACTGCGCCACCAGGGAAGCCCCGAGAAAATGACTTTTTAACTACTGAGAATAATTATAGAGAAAACAATAAATATAATGATTTTCTCTATAGGTATATGCTCTATAGTTCAATGTAACAAAGCTGCCTCTATGTATTTTCAAATGAATGGACAAGGTGTGTGAAAGGATAGTTACTGAAAGAGTTAAAGAGATTTAGTTTAAAAATATTTTCTATCCTAATGTTGCACTAATAGAATAAATAGCATGCATGAGTGTAAAAGAGTACAAAGCTATCTTTCTGATAAAGTAATACAAAGAGTATCACTAAGTAAATGTGGTAAGGAGGACTAGTTTAAAATTAAAAGAACTGATCACATTTGTTGTGCATATATTCATTTAAAAATGTGAACTCTTATTAGAGATTCAATATAAAGGGCTAAGCAATATTATTTTCTTTCTTAAATATGTTATTTCCTCAATCATGTTTCATGGAAATTAGAAAAATATGCACACTTTGTTATAGTTCATGGCAATGTGGGAGGACCTAAAACATATATTCTAAATGTGCTTGCTCTCAACTGCTCTTTCTAGTTTCCTCTTGGTGGAGTCATATAAGGAATTATGCTATGCCATTACTAGGAAAGATTCCAGAGCAAATGAGTTGGCAGGCAAACCACTGGAGTCACCCAGGAGTACTGCCTTTATAGAAACAAACTATAGTTAATACAGTCAGTATGAATCTACAATCACCTGTGCTGAGTTTGAAGCGTCTCCTCATACATTTGCCCGAAGGCTTTTTCTCTTGTTAATGACACTGTAGTGCATATATTCTCTACAGCTTCGGTTGCTATATTATAAAACAAGATAATAAAATAGAGAAATAAAATTAGCAGTGGCTAAACTTCTTGTTGTGAGTTACAGTCACAACGGGGACATATTAAGTACATTAAGTCAATAAGTTTTTCTGATGAGTCTTCTTAGCTTCTTTTTTTTCCTTCCCCAAAATAAGACAGGAAAATAATATATTAGGATAATAAGCTCAAGGAAAATTCCTTTTGAAAAGATTTAGTCCACTGGTCTAAATTTAGCCCTCTTTAAGTCTTCATTGACTTTCTATTTAAACTAGTTCCATAAGCAGAGGGATCAAACATTAGTGAGCATTATGTCCATATGTAATTATGCAAAGGAGCTGTCCTATGAATTATGAGCTGATTTAAGAAGAAGACAGCAGAGAGAATCAAATAAATAATTATTTTATTCTAGCACAGAAATGCAAATAGCAACCAAAGTTCTCAGGAACACTGCTGTAAAGTAACATGGAGTGTGGCTTTTGAATTCTGTATAAGATATTGTATAGCCGTTTTTCATTTTGATGTCTGTGAACTTAAAAAGATATTTAGTTCAAATGTAATGCTTCTTCATAGTTATATAGTTTTCAAAAAGAAGGGGGATCAAAAATGGAGGAGACTTTTGGCTCAGAATAACTTCTTGGACATGAGAATACATGTTGACTTGAAAGAGAAACTTTCTGCTTCCACATTCTCTTTCCAGGCTGGCAGAGTGGACTGTGGGTTGTTTGAAGGAGAACTTGGGTTACGGGAGAGAACTGGATACGTAGACCATGGTCAGGACACCTGGATTCTGCTCTAAATTCTCATAATTTCAAAATGAACTCAAAGAAATCTCCATCTGTAACATTTTGTAGTGCATGAGGAAAATGGATGAGAATGCTGAAATCTTGAGGAAAACAAAAAGAAATGAACGAAAAAGTCTTGTGATCATTTTTCACAATAAAGAAAGGACTGAAAACAGAACCTTAGAAAATAGTCCTTTTTTAAAAACTAATATGGTCATTTTATTTATTTATTTTTTTACTAATATGTTCATTTAAAATCTGAAAAATAAAACATTTGATGATTTTTCCAAATCTACACATGCAACCAAAGAAGGACCAATATGTTTTATTGGTCCATATCCTAAGTTTTTGTGTTTGATAAAGTGACTGATTGAAAAGCTAGTGGGAAAGGACACATTGCCTATTTGATTGCAGTTATTGATTGTATAGTCTGAGGTTACTTTAATAATACAAAAAGGAAAAAAAATCAAACAGCACATATACAACTAAAGCTCATGACATAAAAATTAAGATGAATAAAATATAACTAATTAGGGCCAGATTAACTTGGAAATTGTGATAATTTGCTCACACGGAGGGCTGAACAACTTTTCTGTGTTTCTGAAGCAAATATATTCTATGTAGTTCAGACTGTACTGCTCAAGCAGACATTCCAAGGGTCCTTATCTAGTGCAGGAAAGGTGGAAAAGTCCAAGGGTCATGAAAACCAGATTTCTATGAGTCCTGTGCTTGGTTGGATCCCTATTCATGAATATTCATGCATTTATAATATGATACAGTCACTTTGATACAGACCATAATGATATTAAAATCATTTTTATATTCAGGCCTTTCACCAATGTGATATAGATCTTTGAAACTATATCATGAGAGGAATTGGGGCTGGGTGACCAAGAGAAGACTTGGCATTTACATGATGCAGCTTCATAGCATCACGAGAAGCAGGTTTTGGACTTCTATCAAGCAAGAAGAGAAATATTCATGCATTTATAATATGATACAGTCACTTTGATACAGACCATAATGATATTAAAATCATTTTTATATTCAGGCCTTTCACCAATGTGATATAGATCTTTGAAACTATATCATGAGAGGAATTGGGGCTGGGTGACCAAGAGAAGACTTGGCATTTACATGATGCAGCTTCATAGCATCACGAGAAGCAGGTTTTGGACTTCTATCAAGATGAAAGCCAAGAAGAGAAGGATAGAAGGCTACAAAAAAAAAAAAAAAAGAACTCCCTACCATCTAAGGGGTAGGTAGCAGCCTGGGAAAGTAATGCACTGCCTGCCACTGGAGAAAAGGGTGGATAAAAGATGGATAGACACTCAACAGGGATGTTGTACAAGAGATTTCTACTTTGGGTGAGTGGCTGGATCAAATGACATCTCTTTCAACTTTTAGATATTATGGTACTACATTACTAATGTTTCTCTAAATCGCTACTACAATGATTATTTTTATGAATATGATTGATCCTGAGAAACTTATATATGTCAAAAAATCTTCCAAGTAAATACATTGTTCATTTTGATCATTTTAAAAATGATCAAATCTTTGTTTTAGGCACTACCAATATCAGTACCTTGCCTTGAATTTAGTAACTATTATAGTTCCTCTTTATTTTGAAAAATAAAATACCCAGAATTGTTCAAGACATTCAATTATTCAATAATCAGAGAATGTGGAATCACAATGTTAACAAATTCCCCCACGATTTGGTAACAGTAATAATGGCTGACATTATTGAGTGCTTACTGTTTTCCAGATACTATTGCATATACTAATAAGACTAAGTGTTTTCTGTAATAGTCATAAAGATCTGTAAGGGGATACTATTTTATTTCTACTTTACAGAGAAAGAAACTGAAGTCCAGAAAGGTTGATGTAACTTGCTCAGATCACACATTTGTCAGTGGTAGAATCTGGATTCTAACTCAGCCAATTTGACTCCAGAGCCTGTGCTCTAAATTATGCACCCTATTGCTATGACATTATCTACACCCCATCTTAAACTGATCTGTATGAATATCAATACATATACATCACTTTACAGATTCCTAAGAAAGGAAGTTATGTATTGTAGGGATAGGAGCTCTTATTGATTTTCTCTTATGGGAACAACAGTCTTTATTTTACCTTTCCAGCATGCTTAAGTTCTTGCTTATCCTTGTTGGCAAATCCAGTCATTGCTGCCATCTCAATCATTCCTGTCAGAGCAAGTACCGGAGCAATATTCAGAATCAAGAGTGTCATCTCCCATCCATATATGAAGGAAATGATAACTGAAAGTCCCATGTTAGTTGCATTTTGTGTTAAGATACCAACCCTTGAACCTGTTGCCTATAATCAGACATATTTTGGAAAAAAGTCAGTTAATTTTAAATTTACAAGAATTACTATTATAGTTTCTTGCAAAATAAGATAAGCTTTCTTTTTTAGGATTTATACATAGATTTTTATTTCAAATTTATACTTAGAGATTAAATAATAGTTATAGTTTAAAAATGTCCACTACTAAGGAGTCATTATGTTTTGTCTATATTATGTCTGATATTGTCCTTTGACATGTTCCTATTATTTTTGAATATGTTCTTACTTTCTGACACAAAAAGATTTTCCAGGCCCTTCACCTGAAATCTGTCATTTCTCCAAGGAGTCCCAGGTCCTGTTAGTGGAGAATGTTATTCAGGACTTACTATATGAAGAAAAAAATTTTTTTAATTAAAAAAAAATCAATATATGGTGCTAGTTGTGCTCATTAGCAGTGGAATGTTAGTAGACAGAACTGGGGAGTGTGTGTGTGTGTGTGTGTGTGTGTGTGTGCGCGCACGTGCATAGATGCATGCACATATTGAAATCTATATTTATTTCTCTATTTACATTTCTTGAAATCCATGAGTTCATACCAATACCTCCAGTTCCAATCAAAAATCACAGGTTACTTCCAGCTTTCTCCCTTCTAATGTTTGTTATCCCCTTCTTCAACAGTGAGAAACCTGGCTCCCATTTTCTTTAACAGAGTTCCTTGATCAATCTCTCTGCTATCATGCAGATCGTGACCAATCTGCTATCATGACCCCTGTCTCTCCCCTGCATGCATACCCTCCTCACTCTTCTCTGGCTTGGCTTTCCCACATGAGGCTGCTGCCTCACATGGATGCCCAACTTACTATATGTGGGTTCCAAAACCAACCCTGCCCCTTCCCCTTACACTGAAAAAGGGCCGGTACTTTTTAGCCACTACACTGTAGTAGTGCTGAATGGAATGATTGAGGATATTCATTGAAGAATATACTTTGGATATGATATCTTGCATTCCCTTTTCTGCACTTTATAACTTGGTTTCAATCAGCAAAGGTCTAAAGAGGCAATATCAAGACAAAAAAGGAGTTGGAAACATCATGGTATGAGGTAACTTAAAAGAAATTTGGAAAAAAATCTTAAATTAAGTAGAAATATCTTCATAACTGCTTTACGAGAACTGCATGTCTTATGAATTAACTTTCATTGGGACACATGTTAAGTAATAAACTGAAATGTTAAATTCCTTTATGCTGTGATGAAAAAATGAAACACCTATTTACCTAGAAACACAGCTATAATCAACCAAGATACCAATTCATATTTTCAAACATATGTTTTGCTCTGATCATGAAAACATGGTCATTGGAAAAGGTTTAAATAATGTTAAAAATTACATCCTTCCAGACATAAATATATACACACATTCAGATTAGGATTATTGTGTGTATTCAGCTTTGTATCCTGCTTTTATCCCTTTACATTATACAGCAAGCTTTTTCCTGGGTCACTAAATAGTCTTCAAAAAATATCTAGTAGATTGCTTCCAATTTTTCACTATTAAAAGCAAAGATGTAATGAACATCTTTGTGCAAAATATTTGTGCTCATCTTTTATTTCCTAATGTTAAATTCCTAGCCTGGAGTTATATGTTAAAGGGTATATACTCTTACATTCTTCATAGATATTGTCAAATTGCTTCTCTAAAAGGTGATATCAATATTCACTGAAGTATCCCCCAAATTAGTATCATCATTAAAATAACAATAAAAAGCCCTCTTTCTCCACAGGGCTCTGACTTATTCCTAAAAAACTTTTGTGGTTTTAGTTTCAAGACTGCATCTGATAATGATCCACTATTTTCCCATTTTTTCACTGAACTGTCAAAGAAAACTACAAAAAAGTAAAAACAAATAACAATAACAAACACCAAACAAACCACTAAATACTGAAAACTCAGACAGGTAACCTATTTCACATGCTTTAGCCCTTATACACTAACTCTAAGCTATGAGGCTGAAATAAAAATGTCATTTGGTACTAATGCTTGCTTACACTCTGCCTCTTGAGAGTTTAAGGATGATGCAGAGATAAATGATGCTGTATATTATGGACTGAATGGTTCTACACCCCCCATCCAAATTCATATGTTGAGGTCCTGACTCCCAGTTCCTCAGAATGTGACTGTATTTGGAGATAAGGTCTTTAAAGAGGTAATTAGATTAAAATGAGGTTTTGAGGGTGAGCCCTACTCCAATATGACTGGTGTCCTTATAAGAAAAGGAAATTTGGTTGCAGACATGCTTGCATAGAGAAATACCATGTGAGTACACAACACGAAGAAAACTATAAGTCAAGGTGAGAGGACTCAGAATGAAACCAACCATGGCAACACCTTGATCTTGGACTTCTAAGCTCTAGAACCATGAGGAAATAAATTCCTGTTGTTTAAACCACTCAGTCTGTGGTACTTCGCTATGGCAGCCCTTGCAAACCAATATACTGTACTTGCTCCTCTCCTCTCACCCTCACCATGAGTTTCAAAGTTATATAGATCAGATAGCTGGGTGAAGAGGCTCTAGAACTTAAGAACTTGTACTGTTGAAGGTCCCACCCCCATCAGATTAACTATGGAATGCTCCTACAGCCACATAAACATATACAATTTTTGCTATAAAATAGAAGTTTTTTTTAAAAATTACAATCAAGTTTTGTTAAGAATAAGATAGTCACTGTTCTTTTAATGTAAAATTTATCTAAATATTACTAAGAAATTACTTGCCATCAATTACTTGATAGCTATGTTTTTAGGCCTTTATACATTCATTAATTTCCACTTTGTACTTTCTTATTTTGAGGTCAATGACTTTTCCTTTTTTTAGATCTCAGTTTTTGGCACAATATCTATATTAACAAAAGTGTAAAACATATCCAGTGAACAGTTATTCTTTTCTGTTTGGGTATTTTCTATTAGGTGGCCATAATATAGTTCCTTTTCTCACCACCTTCCTCTGTTTTTATCCTATTTACTTTAAGATTACAGCTCTTTACAGGAAATCAAAAGAAAATGAAGGAAAAAGGTGAAAAACAGGAAAAGTAAAGACAGAAAGGATGCTGAGGATTGTAGTTTTTGAGTATAAAATTATGCAGCGTGTTGGAAAAAGAGGTAGAGGTAATTATCAGAGGCACATCAGATGAACATTTGAGAATCACTTCAAATTAGTCTAAGGAGTATGCACACCAACCTCATGTCTAAAAACATCCAAGTGTAAACTTGCCAAATTTTTAATGGAATGGTCTTGTATTTGAGCATTTTGTTTGGGACATAAGAACTTTCTATAAAGTGACTTGCACTTGCATAACCTTGCTTATTCAATAAGCTTGAGTTATCCACTCTTGTACTAATCTGCTTCTTGAAAGTAAGATCATATACCTTTCTAAATGGCATTTTAGTTTAAGCTACCAGAAACTTACTGAAATATTCAGTCAACACAGCCATGGACAGGCCACAAACCCTGACTTTTGATGATGGTAGTAGGATAAGAAGAGTCTGAATATATCTTTCCTGTTCCAGGAAGAATTAACAGAAAACAACAGACATCTGGCCTTGAAAAATACTACAAGAACTAAAAGAAAATTTAAAATTGCCTTAAAGACCTAGAGGAATAGTGTAGCTCTGGAAAGAATTTAGAACTGGAATCAGAGGAAATTTAATTAAACTTCTTTAGATTCTTTATCAATGTGCATGAAGATAGAATTTTTCCTTGGAAATCAAGAGCAGAAAGTCATAATTAAATAGTTCTGCAGATAACAATTATTTATGGAGTATCTATGTCCAAATACTATGCTAAATGTGGGTAATACAACTTTGATAAGAAAGTTCCAGATGAATGGCTGCCATAAGAAAATAAATGGAAAGATACTCAGTAAGCAATTGTAGAAATAAAATTCTATATAGCAGGATTTCTGCTTCTGGCTAACATGAAGAGAGGGAATGGATTTGTCCTCCCATCTGAAACAAATAAAAAATAGACAAAATATATGAACCAATAGTTTTCAAGATACTAGACCTAAGGCAACCAAGGGTGAAATGGGAAACAAATGAGGTGAGCCCTATGTTTGCCACAGTTTACCCCTTAAAAGAGCTTCCAGGCTTCAGAATAGGAAGGGTAAACTGAAATAGAGCCCAACAGACTCTGTAAGTGGAGTAGACAAAGCTGAGTCTGGAGAGGCCAAGGAAGCTAGAGTTTGCAGCACAGAACACTGAAGAAGAGAGAGGTATACAAAAAGAGAAATCTGGATATCTGCAGAGGGTCCTCCTTGAGTATTCAAATGAACAATGCATGTGTGAGGCCTAGTCATACCAGTCATACCAAGACCATATGCTTGGTCATACCAGCCTGACTGAATAACCTCATGATTCACTGGTCATTGGGTAGAGTATATTGAAGGGTCTTGCCTCAGTAGTTGGCTCCAGTCCTGCTTAATAAATCTTAAAATCAAGACTCCCCCCAAGATCAAACTTTTCCCAAGTAACTTAACTGCATCCCAGAATAAAACAAGAATATTTCTAGAAATACAAAAATATTCAGCACCCCAAAATGTTAAATTCACAATGTGTGGCATCTACTCAAAAATTACTAGGTATGACAAAAACACCAAAAACGACCCATAATGAACATAAAAATCAATCAGTTGAAACTCACCCAGACAGGCAATGACATTAAAAGTTATTATCATTGTATAACATACATTCAAAAAGTTGAGATAATGAAAATAAATGAAAACGACCCACATCAAAATTCTACAAATTCAAATGTCAGTATCCATAAAAAATGTTTTATTGTAACACAGCCATGCCTCTTTGTTTACCTATTGACTATGGCTGTCTTAGGACTATAACGATGGAGTTGCTAGAGAAACCATATGTGCCTCTCTCCTTGCTTTGTACTGCTGCTCAGTGTGATGATATTATATATAATTTGGCAGCATGTTGAGTGCCCTGTGTGTTGCTGTACTGTGATATTTCATCCTAGTTTTAAAAATTACCATTGTATGCCCATCATCCAAAGACAAGAAAGGAAGAGAAAAGTGGACTTTGGATGTCCTGCTTTTTAGGAAGGCACACTGGACTGTGGATCACTTTGTGTTCTAATTAGATGTCACAGTGCTGTGTTTATTATGCCATGAGACTATACAGTCTTAAAAATATACGAAACAAGTCGACATTAGCAGACTAAGCACACATCACAAAATTCCTAATTCATAGGAAAGTAACATTTATAAAAATTAGAAATGGGAAAAAAATGGAATAGAAATAACGCAAAATGGAATAACACAGCAGAATTTCTTCATAAAACTAAAAAGTGAAAACAAGGCTGAATCTAAAGTAAGTTTCTGAGTGGCTCATTTATTAGCTAAGCAAAGAAAGTCACTCACAGATAGTGAGTTAATTAAATCATGTTTGACTGCAACAGTGGAAGAAATGTGTTCAGAGAGCATAAACTAATATCAGATGATTAGCGTTTTGATGAGAACAACTGCTCAAAAAGTTGAGAAAAACGACAGCAATATCAATTGTCAACTGAAAACCAAGGTAGGTCATTTTGAGTAGTTTTCCTTGGCTCTTGATGGGTTGACATATGTTACTGATACTGCTCAACTGTTGGCTTTTTTGAGGAGTTGATACTGAGTTTGAAGTGACTTTAAAATTAGCTGCTATGAATAGTCTGTGTGGAACAACTGAAGGTGAGAATATTTTCAAAGAAGTTGAGAGATAACCTAGATGAGTATAACCTGAAGTGTAATCTGCTAAGATGTATAATAACTGATGGTGGCAAAAATATTTGTAGAGCAGAAAAAACAAAAAGGTTTAGTTGGACAAATTTACAAAGTTTGTGAAAATGTAAGGTGTTTAAGGCCTATTGTTATTCACTCTATTATTCATTAGCAAGTATGTTGTGGAAAATAAATGAATTTATCACACATTATTGGACCAGTGGTGAAGTTCATTTGCTCCTGTAGACCTTACTGTCTTTATTTCTTTTTTTGTCAAAAGTGGAAGCTGAATTTCTTGACTTGTCTTCCCAGATAACAGTTTGAGGGCTTAGCAGTGGTAAAGTTTCACTGCAAAGTTTTGAGTTCAGGGCTGATATTGAAATTTTTTTTTTATAGGAAGGACCACCTTTAACCACTATGGTTTTGGATATTAGCTTTTGCTGTAGACTTGATAATGTCTCAATTAATTCAACCTAAAATTGTAATGCAAAACAGCAATTATATGCCAACCTTATACTGTGGTAAAGTGAT
The DNA here is from genome assembly GCF_000442215.2 of Lipotes vexillifer. Lineage (NCBI taxonomy): Eukaryota > Metazoa > Chordata > Mammalia > Artiodactyla > Lipotidae > Lipotes > Lipotes vexillifer. The sequence continues at coordinate 154,585 of NW_006792830.1, read as the reverse complement.
TTCAATGACTACTCACATTGTTTGAACTATAAGTAATGTTAAGCTGTTTTATACACTTTCCATGTCAAAAAGTTAAACCAAAAAGTGAGGTCACCATTGTCCACGTAATGATACCCTAGCCCTACCTAATCAATTCACTGGGCTCTAGGAATTAATAAAGGAAATTTTTATTTCTTGGGGCAATGTAACTGTAGTTCTGATGAGAATTCTTGGAACTAACATTGTGTCTGTCGGTATATCAAGTGTACACTGTGGCATCAATCACACACTTTCATGTGGACAAAAGTGAGGTAAGACTTCTGGTTGATGAAAAGGGGTTGCTAAAATATACAGAAATAATACTTTGTAACTTTGTGAAATTCAGTCTCCCAAAGAATTTAAAATGGCTTTATACCTTTAATAAAACTACATACTACACAGAAGATAGTCTGTTGACAGATGTACTGGCAGTAAGCCATTACCTTGGGCTGAAATAATACCAGTTAAATTGGTTGTATTCAATCAACTATTTCAGGAATCATTTTGTCCTATAACCTTATTTCACTAACATGTTTTTCTCATGACTCTCAAAGTATCAGAACATCTAAAAATAGCCAGGAGTTTATATTTTTGGTGATTAGTAAGGGTTTCAGAATAAAATTTACTGTTATTAAATGCCTAGTTTATAAACATTCACCCTAATACATTTGATAAAATAACATGTAACTGAAATTACATGATGAAGAAACTGAGATGGAAATATCTTAAGTTGATATGATAGGATATATGACCCCAAATTATTGTTTCCTGATTCAACTCTAGTGTGGTGTGTCTTTGTGATAAAAGAAATAGTGGACAAATAGGATTAGTAAATAATCTTCCTTCGATAGAAAGAGAATCCATTCAAGTTAGATATGAATCTACCTATATATGGCAAAGCAAGGGTTTATGTGAATTATATGCCAATAGACACAGTCTTATTCTTGGAATCCTTCTTTGGTTGCTATGCTTTCCAAATTCTTCAACTTTAAATGTGCCATCAGTATTCCACCCATCTAGTGTTTAGCTACTACTTCTTATTTAATGAAAATGATTTGACTTGCCCAGAAGTTATCATGAGACCAACATTTACTAACTGAAACAGGAAATTTTCAAATGATTCAAATAGTATTAGTCAAAGGCTTATAAGGAATCACACTGACAAAGATTCTCATTGATTTTTCTTGATGAGAGACAACATTATGTATTAGAAACAACTAATGGGTATTCGGAGAGTAATGTTGGTCTTTAGTACTAATTTGTTCTTTTCATTTAAGTAAATACTAAAAGAGATGTCTCACGTATCAAGTATAGCTTATAGTAAGAATACCTATTTCACTGGATTCTTAAAAGATCTGAATGATGATAGGTAGTAAGAGAAAAACATGCACACAGCAAAGGAAAAAAAACAAGTTTTGTAGAATGGGGGTTCAAAGGGAATTATAGGGATTGATACTTCTGCCAAAAGTAGTGAACCATTGAATTTCTAAACACAGATGTTGTCATTTATCTGATTCTATCGTGCTATGGAAGATTAATGCTATGCTCATTAGTTAACTATTAAGTGAAATTTTATCCATCATTTTCTTCCCACTTACACAAGTAAAATCCAGCTCCTCAGCCTTACTTTAAAATTTAAATACTATCTAGTGAAATTTAGAGTCTTGTTTTCAAGATTATGAAAAAAAGTTTCAGGAAGAGATGGAGATGATGCCCCCTTTCCTCTTGAGCTCTTTCTACATCATAAAATTAGTTTTCCAAACCAATACAGAAGCATGTGAATATTCATAATTGTAACCAACTTGTTTTATTCTCTAGTAATATAAATCTATACTTATATGTATATATCGAACAAAGAAGTCTTGCAAAAGTTACAAAAATTACAATAGTGGCCACGTCCTGTGGAAATAGCTTCCAAAAGAAAATACAATTTTGAAGAGCTGTTTCAGTTGACAATTTTTGCTCTGGTAGCAATGCTATAATCAACATTTCAGTATTTCTAACCAACAAAAAATTACTTTTAAGATTTTTCTGTCATTCAGAGGTGCATCATTGACTTTCCTTTTCTCCCACATGAATGATAAGGAAAAAGGAAAGTCTATAATTCTTGTAGAGTTCTTATTTTAACAGAGATCAAAAACTTTACCTCACTTAAATTAAAAGTGGGAAATCTTGTTTTGCATTCCTTTTCTCAATTATAGTTGAAATCCTGCTTGTAATAGAAAGGTTAATTTTATTAAAATAATTGGAAGAAAACTAATAAATTACTCTTCATCTCTTCCACACTACTCTACTCCCCATAAATATTTAAGTGTCACTTTGACGTACATTATGCTGGTCATTCTGTCATTGATTTTGAATATGGTTCATAAACATGAATTTTATTTATACATATTGTGACCAGTCATGATCACACATATCTCTTTAACTTGATCTGTATAACAACTAGCACAGAACCATTTCCAGAAGCATATGAATTTAACATGTTACATATTATGCTAAGTAAGATTTTATTTTCTAGGGGGAAGGAAAAACTAAACTTCATTCTTTTATTAAAACTTCTAAGTTACGTGTGTGTGTTTTCATTTTGTTACTTTTTATCTTACTATTTAATTCTGAGCTCTTTTCTCTAACTCATTCTTGGTATCTTCTTTAGTCCTCTGGTTATCCTATTACATGTCCTAAATCTCCTTTATTTTTGGTTAAAAATGTCCAGAACTGAAAGGCTTCTTTATATCTTTCACTGAGAGCTCCCTGTTAGCCCTGAGACTTACCTGGTCTCCTTAATGATGTGGGTCATCTCAGCATAGCTCACATATATGCACAGACACATGTGTGTACACGCATGCATGCATACCATATACATACACCATTTAAAAATAAAAGCAGGGACTTCCCTGGTGGCACAGTGGTTAAGAATCTGCCGGCCAATTCAGGGGACATGGGTTCGAACCCTGACCCGGGAAGATCCCACATGCTGTGGAGCAACTAAGCCCCTGAGCCACGACTACTGAGTCTGTGCTCTGGAGCCCGCGCCCCACAGCTACTGAAGCCTGCCAGCCCAAAGCCCATGCTCTGCAATAAGAGAAGGCACCGAAATCAGAAGCCCACACACCCCAACGAAGAGTAGCCCCCGCTCTCCACAACTAGAGAAAGCCCGCGCACAGCAACGAATACCCAACGCAGCCAAAAATAAATAAATGAATGAAAAATAAAAGCAATATACATACTCCTTGAATTTGTGCTGTATCTATGGCTAATATTGTTGTCAAGCCTCCTGTGCTGTTTTCCTTATCATCAAACCAGGAGATATCCTAGAGAAAAAACGGAATTAACATATAGTCATCAAAAAGATCCTTTCCTGACTTGCGATTTTGCTACATTAACTTAGAAGCCATTTGCCTGCCTCCTTACTCACAGGCGCTTAATTCTTGCAAAAACTATGGATCAAATAACTTTTGTTTCTTACTTCACAAAGATCTATATTTAGATACAAACTGAAGAACTTAAGCCCAACAGCTTGGACTCATTACCATGCTGCAATATTGTATAATAATCAATGTTTAAAATGGTCATTTAGAACCACAAAATAATTTGTAATTTTACTCCACAAGGAATTTGTGGAGAGCAGATTTTACTTAAAAAGTAAAGTAATGCACAACACAGTTTAGAAATATTTCCAAACCTTTCTGTCTAAACATATAAATGATAAAAAATAAGCCTGTCTCCTTCTCTTCAGGACCCAGATAGGTGAGATTTTCCCTGACACTTCATATTCCCCCTTAGATCTTATAAGTACTGGGCCTTGTGGGAAGCTAAAGATGCAGAAAGGCTGCTGTAAAAACCCTGCAGCCAAAAAGCATGCAATTTGAAGGAGACAGGTCAAAAATACAAGCAATAAAAGCCTAATGTTATAACCAATTTCATTTTCAACAGCAAATAGAGATAGCAGTTCTTAGCACCTCTCAACTTGAGGAATGCTGATTTCCTTTTATTAGTTATTGACTGTTTCCTCCCATGCACTCAAACCAGTTATATCTCTTGTGGATTAAACAACATGCAGACTGTCTCCAAAAAATGACTGATATTTAGTGAGTGAAGAGCAAAAGAACTGTTGGCTTACTAAAACCCAGCCAGGGCCCTGATGCCCAGGTTACACGTTTTTGCCAACTAAGGAAACAAAAGCAAGAGAGATAGAAGGCTGTGCATTAATCATGCTGTTGTGTGAGAAGAAAGCCCCCGTGGAGGAATACGGCAGCGGCCAGGGGGATTACAACCCTGGCATGACATCACCACTCTTTAAACCCCTGGATTGGGAAGGTGTCCCAAAGAGTTTAGGGTCCTAGACACCCAAAGGGCATCTTATAGAGATCATGATATGCACTACACAGTAGCCACTTTGAGAATACAACCCAAGTCAAGAGCCTAACATACTATGAACACACATCAGCAACGACAGTAACTACAGCACTCTTGATCTAGAAGACATTACCTGTTTTTTATTGTATATTAAAAAATATATATATTTTTTACATTGCATAATTCTTTCTATATTTCAACATGACATGGAATACACAAAGAATTTCTAGATACAACATAAAGTAAAAATATAGAAAAAGAATTTATCATTTACTATTACATTCCTGATTCTATAGTATAGTAATTGCTATAATACGCAAGGCAAAGGATACATATATGACTAGTCTTAGTCTTTCTCTGATGTTCAATCAGCAAGATATCCAAAACTGATTTTCAACAAGTCAGCAATTATGCACTCTAGGGATTGTTTTCCAGCATAGGCATTATATGCTAAAACACTTAGCAGAGTTTCTGGAGCACAGCTGGTATTGAGTAAAAATTAGCTTGCTTCTTCTCTTCCTGATGGTAAAATGATTATAAGCTAGGCTAGCAGGTTTTCTGTTACTAGTAAATCCATTTTTTTCCTGCCAATAATTCCATTAGAAATAAAAACTTACAGTAGCACTATCATAAGTGCGTGGTATGTCTTTTCTCATTTAATCTTCACAACTCTGTGAGATAGATACTATGACTATCCATATTTTATATATGAGGAAACAGAGGTACTGAGAGATTAAGTAACTTGCCCAAGACCACATAGCTGGAAAGAACTGAGGCCAGGATTTAAACCTAGGCAACCAGATGCCAGAGTTTTTAATCAACTATCCTGTTCTGCCTCCTATCTAACTGAAACGTTACAGCTGAGTTTCCTGACATGTTTTTCCTGCTTCAGGATTTGTTACCTCAAATCCTTTTGGAAGTAGCTTTTTGAGATTCCTTAGTGATCTCCACTAATGCCATCATCTTATGATTTAGTGACCCTCCACAGAAGTCCTAGCCAATCCAATTTAGAGAGAAATAGGCAAAAAAAAACTTCATATCTTTTAAAAAAACTAACAGGTCTATAGGTCAATATTTATCATTAAGAAATAAAAGTTTAGCTTTAAACACAATAAGCAATGGATTATTTATAACCACTGAAGTCAGCAACAATTAGAACATTCTTTTCAACTGGAGGGATCTCAAGTCATCAAATAAAATAGAGATTTTATACCTACAAAAAGACCACACCTGATTCCATAAATACCTCTATTTCAACTGAGGTTTCAAAATGGTTATAAAAAGCACTGCAAGTTTCAGCATGATTTCTAAGACTTAAAATATCTTATTTTAGGGAAAAAAACAAACAAACAGGTAATAGGAGTTAGGGCAAAACTGTACATTAGGAACTTCCCTTACTACAGACAAAAGTGAAATTCGTTAAGACATTTATTGAGAAAAGGCCAAATACATTACTCTTTTCTTTCAATTTAAGAAAGCAAATAAGCAAAAAGAGTGCTAAAGAATGAAGAGGGAAAACAAATGGTAAGCTGAAAGGGGCTCAGGTGAATTTATGGGAGAATTTAATAACATCTGCTGAATAGCACTGTCTATGTGTTTTGAAGAAGAAGAGTTTATGGCTTACAGATTGCTGTATTCTTATGGGCAGAAGCTACTTTTTTTTTTTTTTTTTTCCTTGCGTTATGCGGGCCTCTCACTGTTGTGGCCTCTCCCATTTGCGGAGCACAGGCTCCGGACGCGCAGGCTCAGCGGCCATGGCTCACGGGCCCAGCCGCTCCGCGGCATGTGGGATCTTCCCGAAACGGGGCACGAACCCGCGTCTCCTGCATCGGCAGGCGGACTCTCAAGCACTGCGCCACCAGGGAAGCCCTGGGCAGAACCTACTTAATCCAAGAATGTTACTGTCCTACTGTTCACATGGCTAATGGTAGGCAAAGGAATAAGGTCCAGTATCAGCCATCAGGATATTTGATTAACAATATTCACTGGTTTAACTGGCTTCTGGCCTTGGGACTCCTCTACCAAAAGCATCCTGTAATCCTCTAGAAATAAAGTTCAAAGTAATGATTGGAAAAGTTAAAGTTTATACTCTTATTTAAAACATTCAGACATTCAGGAAACATTTTCAAAAGTTCCTGAAAATTGAAAATAAATGTCCTTGAATGTGTAAAAACATAAATACACAAAAAACAAAAATGAGCAAAAATTGTCAAATGTGAAACATAGTATTACTTAATTAAAATCCCGCCTAATTTCATCAAAGATTTGAGGTAAAGATATAAATTGTTCATAAAAAAACCCCCAAAAGTACAAGCTTAATGTGAGCGAGATAAGATGTGCAGTCACTAAATCATTTTATGACCCTTCAAGTAGATTTTTGTTTTTCTGGATTAAGGAGTGTCTGCAGTTGTCTCTGACAGGACCTTTTTGAGAGAAGAAGTTAGGCACTAACTGCTTCAGAGCATTAAGTTGCTATGGGAAACCTCCCACTCGCTTCATTTTGTATCTTGCTGTCCTCTAAGAGCACACAAAGGCGGAGGAGTTTTGTTACTCAGCAGTCCTTTGAGCACTACTGCTAAAAGTCACAAGATGTAAAAACTGGTTTTGACAACTCGGCTGGAGTGACAGTAACTCTACTTTTGAAAAGAAATGACCCTGGCAGGAAGCTATTTGCCCCTACACGGTGAGCTCTGGTGACAGAAAGTGTGGCAAAGGGCTTCAAATGATTACTGGCTTTCAGGGTAACCCAATATACCTTGGCCTTCTGAAAGAATTTTAGAGGTGCCAGTCTGAGACATTCCTGCCATTTGCCCCCAAGACTCACTTTTCAAGATTACTATTCGATACACCTAGTTTTAGTTATTTCAGAGGTGTGAATGATCAGCTGTGGCAAGCCAACCTGCCAGCTAGACTGATGTTATCTGAATTCAGAGAATGGCTGCCTTAAGAAGTCAGCAATGAAAAAACTTAAACTGTGCAGATGGATGAGACCTATAGAAATTAACTCCTTTTTAAACATGTTCCCCAAGATATTGTAAAGCTAGAATATTTTAAAACATTTAAAATAAAATAAGAAAAAAGCCCAACTAAACACTGACCTGATATAACATGGCTTTAAATGCCAAGTGTCTTAATCTCATGGTTAAAATTTACCCTGCTCTGCCATAAAATAACCCCTGGAAAAGAAACAAACAAACAAAAATCTACATTTATTTTTAACTGTCTTATCTATTTCTTTGGAACATTTAGTTACTATATTTACTTATTTGTATTTTATTTAGTTATTATATTTAGTTACTATTTTTAACTCAAATAGGATGACATAAAACAGTAATCACTACATATTTGTTTAATTCATTAAAAGTTTACCTGAATGAAATAACTGACAAAGCAAATAATACCCAAAATTACAAATATCATGGAATAAATTTCTGTATCATGCTTTAATGTGGTTTTATCATCATTTTCAAACATCTGAAAAGGAATAGATCTTTTTAATCAGGTGATTGGAGGAGAATATATTATAAAAGAAGGAGAAAAAACTAAAATGTCTATTCATCAGGATTTTAAAAATGAATTTCAACATAGTAATTTCCACACATTCCTGGGGGAAAAGTGCACCATTATTCTATCCTTTACATTCATTACATAAAAAAGAAAATTCACTACTTCAATAAAAAAAATAATTCACTCTTAATTCTCTCACTTAAGCTATGTAAATATAGGATCAGACAAATGACTCCTCTGTCTGCTATTAATATCACCACATATTTTCAAAGAAACTATTGAAATTAGTTTTCTGATTGAGTTATTATTTCTAATAACTTCTCATAACTCAGGTTTCTTGATATTCCTCTATTCAGAGTACTACCTGCAATATGAGACCTTTATAAATTTCTCCAGAAATTGTTCCTAAAATTAGTAGTTATACATATACTGGCATCTATGTTGACACAGTGTAGCAACAGTCCAGGAGACTGAAGACTTAAGGTGGCTCTAATAAGATCCATGAATTCATCAGCTTTCCTGGGTTCCCCAGCACAATCCCAAACTCTCATTATTTCCTCTCTCTGAGCTGGCTGGTAATAAAAAATGGCCATTGTTCAGACCAGTTGAAAGAAAGAGTGGTCGTATTTGTCTCTTTTATTACTTCAGCGCTTTGGAATGCTGATACAGCACTGGAGTCAGAATTAGAAAACAAAGCAATTTCTTTACTGATTGCCCAGTCAACAAGGTCCAGCCAAACACTTCACAATAGAGGCTGGCTTATCCCCTGAGAACATTAGTTAACCTTTCTATCATGGATCCCACCCTAGGGGTGACATACTACACGTCCCAATTTTCCCCTTGCTGGGTCAAAGTATACCAAGTCTGTTCTCTCAGGTTACACTTTGTTTAAAATTGTTAAAAATATTAGCAAATAAATTTTACTTACAGTTACAATTTTTGCAAAGATGATGGAAAATACTGGATGAACAGTTCCATTTAGAACAGAAGCCAATGTCCCCAGAACCACAGAAGGCCATTCAGACATGTTTAATTTAAAAATTTTTAATAGAGAAACTTCAGGAAGACTTGTCTATAAATAAAATACCTTGGTTATAACCCCAGTTTGAGAGCATAATGGAACCTAGAGAAGTTAGCCAATCTTGAATAAATCTATAATGTAAAATGTCAAATATAATAGGTAACTGAGTAGAAAGTAGAATTTTTCTTAGAAAAATTTTACTGCCCATATTTCTGATAAAGATCTCAAAACATAAAATAAATTTTACACAAAAGTGACTATTTGTGCAACTTATCACCTTTTGGCATTTCACTCAGTCACTATTATTAAAAAAGTACAAATTAACCCACATGTTCTGAGAGCTAAGACTCACAGAAGAAATGACAGGCATATTTTCCTTTACACCTGTTAAACTGGATTGAATATCATGCTCTAGCATAGGACAAAATCTAGATAGGAACTAAGCAGAGACAAAAGATAAAAGTTTTTCTAGCATTTTAAGCTTGAAAATTTTCTAGCTTTGTGACTTATTTATGGAAACATTTTTCTAATATCTTGGTTAAAAGCTTGTTTTGGGGTTCCCATTTATAAGTTAAGTGCTGCAATATCTGAACATATTATTTACAATCACCAAGCCTCAGTTTCCTTATCTTTTTGAGGAAGGTATCAGTTCCTATCTTACAGGATTTTTAAAAAAATTTTATTTTATATTGGAGGATAGTTGATTTACAATGTTGTGTTAGTTTCAGGTGTACAGCAAAGTGATTCAGTTATGCATATACCCATTCTTTTTCAGATTCTTTTCCCATATAGGTTATTACAGAATATTGAGTAGAGTTCCCTGTGCTATACAGTAGGTCCTTGTTGATTATCTATTTTATGTATAGAAGTGAGTATATGATCCCAAACTCCTAATTTATCCCTCACCACCCACCTTTCCCCTTTGGTAACTGTAAGTTTGTTTTCTAAGTTTGTGAGTCTGTTTCTATTTTGTAAATAAGTTCATTTGTATCATTCTTTTAGATTCCACATATAAGTGATATCATATGATATTTGTCTTTCTCCGTCTGATTTACTTCACTTAGTAAAATGATCTCTAGGTCCATCCATGTTCCTGCAAATGGCATTATTTCATTCCTTTTTATGGCTGAGTAGAGGATTGTTTTATTTTATTTTATTTTATTAAATTTATTTATTTATTTTTGGCTGCATTGGGTCTTCGTTGCTGCACGTGGGCTTTCTCTAGTTGTGGTGCATGGGGTCTAATCTTCACTGTGGTGCACGGGCTTCTCATTGCTGTGGCTTCTCTCTAAAGCAACGGCTCTAGGTGTGTGGGCTTCAGTAATTGTGGCTCGTGGGCTCTAGAGCGCAGGCTCAGTAGTTGTGGCGCACGAGCTTAGTTGCTCCACAGCATGTGGGATCTTCCCTGACCAGGGTTTGAACCCGTGTCCCCTGCATTGGCAGGTGGATTCTTAACCACTGAGCCACCAGGGAAGCCTGAGGATTGTTTTTAGAATTAAGCTTAACTCAGTATTTGCAAACAGTAAGGACCCAATAAATGTTAGCTGTTGCTGATGTTATTATGAAAGGAGGGATAATATTATGCAAAATCCCAGATCTTATACAGAGAAAGAACACTGCAAGTAGCTCTGGTATCTGCCAGTCTTTCCTGGGATCCATGGAGGGTGCTATGGGGAGGTAGTGGTCACAATAATCAGAGGATAAATAACATAATGGTGAATTCCCCTTACTCTTGTCTGGAATATGTAGGGGATTTATTTCAGAAACTTAAAAAATCTTATGAATAATTTTGTAGTGAGTAATTATTTTGAATAGGAAAGTAGACAGTGACCTACTAGGCATTTCATATGTTAAAACTTCCTCACGGCATTCACTCTTGAAGTAATGGCGTTTATGAACCTAATAACCAGAGAAAGACATCAGGAAAGACTATAAAATAGTTTATAATTCTTGCTTTAATTTTACTCTGGCAACTATAATAGAAACTCCATTGTTTGAACAAAAGAACTTTTAAAATTCTAAAGCCTTTAAAGTCTATTTTCAGGATGGCTAAACCTGGGGTTACTTAATAATTTGATTACCTATTATCTTTCTTTCTGAGTTTTCTGAATATTAACATCATAAAGAACCTTATTTTTCAGTTAGGTCACTGTCCAACAGAATATACAGAAATTTTAAAAGTTCCATTCCAACTCTTTGAGGAGCACTAAATACAGATTTTCTTTTTTGTCAAATTCTTCATAAAATTACCTCATTTTGTAAGGAAACTAAGGCTTAGCATGTCCTAGGAACAACACCAGTAAATTACAGAGCCAGTAAATGTAGGAGGGCTGTCTTGCTCCTACAGAATAATCTACCCTTTTCCCTCTAAAAATATAAAACAGATGGGAAAAAAAGGGTATTACTTAAATAAAGTTATAAGATAGAAAAGAATAAAATGAAATAGGATCAAAACAAAATGAAAATTTTTAGTAAAATCATGAAGGACTCTGTGCTACCTAACTGTGTTACAGGTTATAGCATGTTTTAACAGAATTTGATATAAAAATATATGAAATTAGAGGCATTTTGTAAAGAGATATGAAAACATTTAAAAAAGCTAAACAAATCTCTTAAAGATTTAAAAATTTAATCTGATATATTTTAGAGCTTTATTGCATTATAATTTTCATGCAATAAGCTGCACATATTTAAAATGTACAATTTGAAAAGTTTAGACATAATTACACACCCATGAAACCTTCACCACAGTCAACAAAGTGAACATATCCATTACCCCTGTAAGTTTTCTCCTGCTTTTGTATTCCGTTTCTTCCATACCTCTCAGCTGCCAGTGCTCTCCCACTAAAACCACTCATGTGTTTTCTGTCACTATAGATTATTTTGCAATTTCTAGAGTTTTCTTTTAATACATGGAATCACATAGTATGTGCTCTTTTCGTCTGGATTCTTTTGCTCAACATAATTACTTTGAGATTTATTCATTCTGTTGCATGAATTAATATTTCATTCATTTTCATTGCTGAGTAGTATTCCATTGTATGGATATACCAAAATTTATCTGTTGACATAAGTTTGTATCATTCCAAGTTTGGGGTTATTACAAATAAAGTTACTATAAATACCCACATACAGACTTTGTGTGAACACATGCTTTCATTTCTCTTGGGTAAAAACCTAGAAAAGGAGTGGCTGGATAATAGTAGGTATATGTTTAACTTTTTAAGAAACTGCTAAATGATTTTCTGAAGTGGGATTACTAATTTTTTATTCCCACCAACAAAATGTGGAGTTCTAGATGCTCCACATCATCACCAATACTTGGTACAGTCTTTTTAGATATAACCATTCTAACAGGTGTATCATGACATCTCGGTTATGATTTAATTTGCATTTCTCTAATGCCTAATGATTTTAGGCATCTTTTTGTGTGCTCATTTCCCATATGCACATCTTCTTTGGCAAAATGTCTATTAAAATCTTCTGCCCATTTTTCAATTGGGTTATTGGTATTTTTATTACTGTGCTTTGGGAGTTGTTTGTATATTCTGGACACAGTCCTTTATCACATATGTGACTTACAAATATTTTCTTCCAGTTTATGGCCTATGTTTTCATTTCTTAGAAAGTTTTACAGGGAATTCCCTGTCCAGTGGTTAGGTCCAGTGGTTAGGACTCAGCGCTTTCACAGCTGGAGTCCAGGTTCGATCCCTGGTCAGGGAACTAAGATCCATGTGGTGCAGCCAAAAAAAGGAAGTTTTACAAATAGCAATTTTATGGATTTTGGTAAAGTCTAATTTATCAATTTTTTTCTTTTATGAATTGTGTTTTTGGTGTTTATAGCTAGGAAATCTTTGCTTAATTCAAAGTAATAAAGATTTTCTACTGTATTTTCTTATGAAAAGTTTCTAACTTTAGGTTTTTCAGTAAGGTCTGTATTCCATTTATAGTTAATTTTCATCTGTGCTTTGAGGTATGGATTGAGGATGAGTCTTTTGAATAGATATGTAATTCTTCCAGCCTCATTTCTTAAAAAGACTATACATTCTCTATTGAACTGCCTTTGCCACTTTCATCTAAACAGTTGACCATATGTGCGTGGGTCTATTTCTTGACACTATTCTGCTCTATTGATCTATTTGTCTACTTTTGTTCCGATAGCACATTATTTTGATTACTATAGCTTTGTATTAAAAATTGGAATTAGGAATTATAAATCCTACAACTTTGTTCTTTTTAGAAGTTGTTTTACCCATTTTATCCTTTTGAATTTCCATCTAGAATCAGTTTGTCAAATTCTACAAAAAAGCCTGCTAAGATGTTTACTGGGATTGCTTTGAACCTATAGACCAATTTGGGGAGAACTGACATCTTAATAATATGGAATTTTTTTATTCACATACATGGTATTTCTCTCAATTTATTTAGGTCTGCTTCCATTTTTCTTAGTAATATTTTATATATTTCAGTGTGGGGGTCTTATAATCTTTATCAAATTTATCGCCAAGTATTTAGTATTTTTGATACTACTGTACATGACACTGTTTTGAATTTCATTTTCCTACTTTTTGTTTTTAGATTATAAAATGAGTTGATTTTTATATATTGATCACATATTCTGATCAGTCTCAGCCAAACTCAGTTGTCAGTTGTAGTACCTTTTTTTGGTGTGACACCATAGTACCTTTTCTTGTGGATTCCATAGAATGATAATCATGTTGTAATTATGTTGTTTGTGAATAAAGACAGTTTTATATCTTTCTTTTCTATCTGGATGCCTTTTATTTTCTGGCCCTATTGCACAGGCTGGAACTTTCGGTTGAGTAGAAGTGGTGGAAGTGTACATGCTTGCCTCATTCCTGATCTTTTACCATTTAGAATATTGTCAGCTGTAGATTTTTGGTTGATTCCCTCTATCAGGTTGAGGGAATTTCTTTAAATTCCTAGTTTCCCGAGAGTTATCAGGAATGGATGGTGCATTTTGCCAAATGAGATTTTTGCTTTGATTGAGATGATTAGATAGTTTTTTCTTTTATTTTTTTAGTAAGGGAAATTACATTAATTTCTGAACTTTAAACCAAACTTGCACTCCTTGGATAAACCCTACTTGGTGATGATGCATTATTCTTTTCAAATATTGTTGGCTAGATTTGCTAAAATTTTGTTAACAATTTTTCCATCTGTGTTCATAAAGGATATTTGTCTATAATTTTCTTTTCTTGTAATAGCTCTAATTTTGATATCAGAGTAATGTTGTGCTCAGAATGGGATCTTCTTCCTCTTCAATTTTCTAATTCATAGAATTCACAAGTAAAGCCACCTGGGCCTTCAGTTTTCTTTATGAAAAAGGTTTTAACTTCAAATTCAATTTCTTTTTAATTGGTATAAGGTTATTCAAGCTATTATTTTATTCTTGAGTAGGCTTTGGTAGTTTGTGTCCTTCAAAGAATTTGTCCATTTCATTGGAGATGTAGGATTAGTTTCCATAAGATTATTTTATTATTCTTTTAACAGCTGTAGAATCTGTAGTGATATCACCACTCTCATTCTTAATATTGGTAATTTGTGTCTTCTCTCTTTTCATTTGCTCAGTCAGTCCAGAGCTTTTCAGTTTATTGATGTTCTCAAAGAAGCAGCTTTGTATTTCATTGCTGTTTCTTCTTTATAATTATTTTCTTCCTTCTAGTTTCTTAAAGGGGAAGTTTGTTCATTTGAGATCTTTCTTTTTAATATAATATAGGTGTTTAGTAGTATAAATTTCTTCCTCAGTACCACTTTAATCTTCATACCACATGTTTTGATTATGTTTGGTTTTTATTTTCATTCAGTTCAAAATACTTTTGAATTTCTCTTTTGATATATTCATTGGTTGTGTATTATTTAGAAGTGAGTTATTTAGCTTCCAAATATTTCAAGATTTCCCAGGCCACTTTTATTCTTGATTTCTGATTTAATTCTATTTTGGTCAGGTAATATACTTTGCATTACTTGAATTTTTTAAAGTTTGTTGAGGCTTGTGTTATGATCTATCTTGGTAAATGTTTCAGGTACATTTGAAAAGAATGTGTATTTTTTTGTTGATAGGTGGATTCTTGCATAAATATCTGTTGGTTGTCAGCTTGGTTGTTGTCAAGTTAGTTGACAGTGCTATTAAAGTCATCTATATCCCAGTTGAATTTTTATCTACCTATTCTATCAATATTTAAGAGGGGGTATTAAAATCTGTGAATATAATTGTGAATTTGTCTGTTTCTTTTTTCAGTTCTTGATAGGTGGATCCTTTTATAATTTTCAAATAACCTTCTTTATCCCGGGTAACTTTTTTGCTCTGAAATATACTTTGACTGCCACTAACGTCACAGTCTACCTTCAAGTAATATAATAGTATATACCATTTAAGAACCTTGAATAGAATACTTCCATTTCCAGTCTTTTGGCTATTGTTTTTATACATTTTTACCTTTACTATAAACCCCACACTATAATGCTTTTTCTCTTTAAAGTAGATTATTTAAAAAACACTATTGATACTCTTCATTCCTTTGTATAGGTAGAACATTTTTTTTTTTTGTGGTACGCGGGCCTCTCACCTCTGCGGCCTCTCCCGCTGCGGAGCACAGGCTCCGGACGCGCAGGCTCAGCGGCCACGGCACACAGGCCCAGCCACTCTGCGGCGTGTGGGATCCTCCCAGACCGGGGCACGAACCCGTGTCCCCCGCAACGGCAGGCAGACTCTCAACCACTGCGCCACCAGGGAAGCCCCTAGATAGAACATTTTGATACTCTTCATTCCTTTGTATAGATTCAGATTTCCACCTGGTACCATTTTCTTTTGCCTGAAGGACTTCCTTTAACATTTCTTGTAGTCTGCACTACATCTACAGGTGATGAATTGTTTTAGCCTTCTTTTACCTAAAAATTCTGCATGTTGCCTTCATTTTTGAAAGGTATTTTTCTGCAGGTAGTATTCTAATTTGAGCTTTTTTCCTTTCATTATTTTAAAGATATTGCTCTATTGTCTTATGGTCTGCATTGTTTCTAATGAGAACTCTGTGATATTTCTTGTTTTTTCCTTTATACAAATTGTGATGATTTTCTCTGGATGCTTTATAATTTTTCTCCTTATCACTGTTTTTAAGCAATTTGACTATGGTGTGCCTTGGCGTAGTGTTCCTTGTGTTTCTTGCACTTGGAATCTATTGAGCTTCTTAGATCTGTGGGTTTTCAGTTTTCATCAAATTTGGAAAATTTTTTTCATTATTTGTTCAAATGATTTTTGGTTCCCTCTCTCCTTTGGGAACATATAAAATATAGTTATAATAATTGTTTAATGTTCCTACTATTTCTATGAAGTGTGTCATTTATGGGTCTATTTCTATTGATTGATTTTTTTTCTTCATTTTGGGTACTATTTTCCTGCTGTTTTTCTTGCCTGGAGATTTTTGATTAGATGCCAGACATTGTAAATTTTACTCATTGGTTATTTTTGAATTCTTATATATATTATTGAACCTTGTTCTGGAACACATTTAAATTACTTGGAAACAGTTTGATACTTTTGAAATTTGTTGTTGGGCCTTGTTTGCTGGGCTCAGAGCTGAGTTTAGTCTGGGAATAATTTTCCTACGCTGAGTTAATACTTTTCTTAAGATTCAACTAAATTCCCCATGAATTTAGAGATTCCTCACTTTGGTTGGTTTAATAAGAACTATTCCTGGCCCTTTGTGAGCTCCAAGGATTATTCCTTCTTATACTTTCCTTTGCCTTTGTCAGTTTTCTCAGTAAATGTGCTAATTAGTACTCAGATGAAGAGTCAAGGGAGAACCTCTGCATATTTGTGGAACTCTCTCTCTCTCTCTGAGCTGCTCTCTTCCCTCTACTTCTTTGCTCTGAAGACTGCCTACTTTGGCCTCTTGGGCTCTGCCTAGGTTCCCATTCCAGCTCTTAGGCTTATAACTTGACAGTAACCTGAGTCAATGATAAGATTCATTTCTTTTGGTTCCCTTTCCTCAGGGATCACTGTCTTGTTATGCCTGATGTCCAATGTTAGAAAACTGTTTCACATACTTTTTTCTAGTTTATTAGGTGTGTCAAGCGGGAAGGTAAATCTCATCCCTGTTAACCTATCTTGGCTGAAAGTAGAAATCTCTAATTTCATCTGGTTTCCACAGCAACTGACATAAATTATCTATTCCTCTTTTTGTAGTACTTTTCTTAGTTGGCTTCTATGATGCCACACAATCTTAGCTTTCTTTTTATTTTCCAGCCATTCTTTAGGTGTCCTGTTCTGGCTACTGCTTTTCTACCTGAATTTAAATTTTGCAGTATCCTGGGTCTCAATCTCCTGTCCTAGTTGCTCCTCCACCTATTCTTTATTTCTCCTTAGACTGCTTTAGTCAGGCATATCAGTCCATTTTTTTTCACCACTATCATCTCTTCTCTGCTCTGCTCTCCTTGATCCCACTTTGGCTCCCAAGTACCATTCTCCACACAGCAGCCACATCAAGTAAATCAGTTCATGCACTCTTCTGAATAAGACCCTCTCATGCAACAGTTTTTTTTTTTAAAGTAGATTAAAATTTTTTTTTTAATTTGAGTATAGTTGACTTACAATGTTGTGTTAGTTTCAGGTGTATAGCAAAGTGAATCAGTTCTACATATACATATATCTACTCTTTTTTAGATTCCTTTCCCATATGGGTCATTAGAGTTCTTAAGCTGTTTGTGTCATGGACCCCTTCAGAAAACTGATGAAGTCTATGGAATCCTTCCTAGAAGAATTTATAACAATGTACCAAATAACACGTCTCAAAGAAAGCCGATTATATTGAGGTATAATATTTAAAATGTTTAACAAAAAATTCAAAGCTCTGATTTAGTTATGTGCTTCATTATTGGCACATTAAATAACAAGATCTAATAGTGATGAATATAAAGATATTCTGGGGAATTCCCTGGTGGATTAGGGCTCTGTGCTTCCACCTCAGGGAGGATGGGTTAGATCCCTGGTTGGGGAACTTAGATCCCGCACACTGCATGGCATGGCCAAAAAATAAAATAAAAAAAGATATTCTAAGATATCTGTAATAACTATAATGTGATATAAATATTTCTGTGATTTTCATTGGTGACATCACAGGCCCTGGTAATACTAATGTAGTCTGTTGTTTATATTCATAATTAAAGTAAATTAAATTTCTATCAAGTATAGGTAGAAACAATAGTTGTGATTTTTTTTTGCCCATTCAGGTTAATTCCTGTGAGTCATGAACCACTGGTTAAAAACCCCCAATGACTTTCTGTTAGAGTAAGAATAGAATCCAAAATTGTTTTTATGCCCTACAAGGTGCTACATGATCTGGTCCCTGAGTATCTCATATACTTCTCTGCTCACCTCTCTCCTCCTTAGTCACTGTGGCTCCCAATTCCAGGCCCTTATGTTTGCTGATTCCCCTGTTCAAAATAATACCAGCTCTGTCCTGGTTACTGATTTTTTGCTTCTCAGGTCCAAATTCACCCTTTTATCTGATAAACTTTTCTCTTTTACCAGTTGGTAAGATGTCAAGCTCCGTCAGTAGAGGCTGCTGGAAAGACATTGTAGGAGGGGATTATTCTTCCTGCTCTTACCGGTAGCTTACTGGGAAAGTTCCTGCAAGATGAACTTTTTTCTCCGCTGTTTTGCCTGCACAGTTTTTTCAGAGTTGGGTGCCTGTAGAGTGCAATTTTCTTCTGTGTTTGGCCATCAAGCGCTTTCTCCAGCTCTTGGATTACCCATTAGAAGTGTAGCCATGGGGCCCAGACAGCACAGGCTTATGTTTCAGCCAGGTCGCTGATGTCTGCACTTCTTATATACAGAACTGCACTTGACTCCTGCAGAAGGCAACCTCTCCAGCCCCTGGTTTCAGCAGTGCCCAGTAGCTGCTCCTGGCACCTAGTGGGTTCTGAAGCTCAGAACCTCCCTGTGGAAGGTCTTCCTTGGCACCTTGGAGGACAGATTTCAAGCAAGCTCCACCAGTGAGGTACCTGGGCATCTTCTCTGCTATCCAGTGAGCCAAAGCTGTGCCCTTTGCAGTAAGGCCTGTATCTCTGCTTCATTTTCGGGCAATAATGAGTGCTCTTCCTTGGGTCTCTTTTCACCCCAGGGGTGGTAGTTGGTACGTTTTATTGTGACCTCTGCATTCTTTAGAGTTCTCTTAATTTCCACTAGCCAATTCCTATTACTCCAATTCCCTAGTGATTCATTACACTAAACTTTCTCTGTTCAAATCATTGTGTGGTTTCTGTCTCCTGACTCACCCCAGACTAACATAACCTCCCATTAACTATTCTAAAATCCTGCTTCACATTTTTCATTTCGTTATTCACTTAAAAACATTTTTTTTTTTTGCGGTACGCGGGCCTCTCACTGTTGTGGCCTCTCCCGTTGCGGAGCACAGGCTCCGGACGCGCAGGCTCAGCGGCCATGGCTCACGAGCCCAGCCGCTCCGCGGCATGTGGGATTTTTCCGGACCGGGGCACGAACCCGTATCCCCTGCATCGGCAGGCGGACTCTCAACCACTGCGCCACCAGGGAAGCCCTTGTTATTCATTTTTATAGTCCCTTCATTTCCTTGTTCACTTTTCACTGCAATACCACAGGCTGAAAGAACCCTTTACAAATATGACCATGGAGCTGGTGCTTGGCTTGTTTCAGTTCTTGGTTGTTAATACTATCCTTCCAGGCTCTCAGCTTTGTACTCGCTATAGCTCCAGGCACTGGTAACCAAGTTTGCAGCCTCCTGTTAAGAGTAGGTCCATGACTGTAGCACAGCTCACCACTTTGTACTTTTGCTCTATTTCTGGTTGGTAGAGATGTTCATCTTGTTTTGGAGCCTGGGTATGTCTAATTGGCTTTTCTCTTTTTATGTTTTATGTATCATTCCTCTGTGTATGGAGCAGAGCAGTTGTATCAGAGTGTAAATTTACCCTACCATTTTCTCCAAAGTCTGGAAATTGCTTTTTAATTTTATGAATTTCACCTTTCTTAGGTTCTGAAAATCCACTTTATAGACCTAGTGAATTTGCAGAGTTTGAGGCAGATTTTCATTTTGTTTGCAGCAATTACGGTGGCAGGTCCAACAGCTATTAATAGATGTTTTCACACAGTGTTTTTACGATATGGTACAAACCCTTTTACTGTATTCTTATACTCAGGCCTTTTGCCATATGGCAAATTATCTATGCTATTATTTACTTAATATTTTTCTTTGCATGTTTATGTAAATGATTATTATTATTATTTTTTGGCTTTCAAATGCATTTTATTTATTTATGTTTTTATACATAGTATTTTTTTTTACATCTTTACTAGAGTATAATTGCTTTACAATGGTGTGTTAGTTTCTGCTTTATAACAAAGTGAATCAGTTATACATATACATATGTTCCCATATCTCTTCCCTCTTGCGTCTCCCTCCCTCCCACCCTCCCTATCCCACCCCTCCAAGCAGTCACAAAGCACCAAGCTGATCTCCCTGTGCTATGCGGCGGCTTCCCACTAGCTATCTACCTTATGTTTGGTAGTGTATATTTTAAAGAAAATTAATAGATAAGAAAAAATATAGGGGCTTCCCTGGTGGCGCAGTGGTTGAGAGTCTGCCTGCCGATGCGGGGGACACGGGTTCGTGCCCCGGTCCGGGAAGATCCCACATGCCGCGGAGCGGCTGGGCCCATGAGCCATGGCCGCTGAGCCTGTGCGTCTGGAGCCTGTGCTCCACAACGGGAG
>NW_006792830.1:96814-133896 GCF_000442215.2 Lipotes vexillifer | reverse complement strand
ATATACACACACACACACACATATATATACATACATACATATATATATATATATATATATATATATGTGTGTGTGTGAATGCTATGTATGACCATGTGCCTAAATGGAAAGTACTGAATCTAGAATTAAAAGCAGTAGACTGGCAATGCCGGAGAAGGGCAGAGGAGGAGGTTTGGGGTAGATAATCCCAGAGCTTCAGGCTGATAATTGGCAGATGAGACCGAGAAGAGTGGGTAGGAAGATGGTGGGAATAGTTAATGGGCGGTCAACCTCAAGTATCTGTCACACCCAAGGAGAAGAAGGGAATTCCAGTTTGGGAGGAAATAGTGGACCAAAGAGAGGAGTGGGATGATGTGGAAACTGGTGGTTAGGAAGACAGAAGCTAATATTCAGGGGCTGGATGAGAGATTTCATGGTGTCTGAGGTTAGTTAGTTAGTTAGATAGTTGGTAACATGATAGTTGGTAACAAGTTACCAACATGTTGGTAACTTGTTGATAGTTGAACCATTACCTCTTTATTTTGGATGGATTCCTCAGACTTGTCAATAAAGTCTGACTTGATGCTATTCATAGAGCACAGAGGAATTGAGCTGATATCTTTTTCAGTAGAAATATGCCATTGAGTTCATCTGTTCATCAGCTTTTTTAATATCCTAAATGAAGAATATACATGTTACCACTAGAAGAATGCCTTAAAAATTCAAAGCAACTTTATTAAGCATCCCTCTAAAATTGTACTGCCTCTGTTATTGAAAGTGGTGTATTCCTGAGCAGTTCTTGCTAAAGTTTTCAGACTCAATACAGAGACAGTAAGTCCAACTCATACTAAAATGTTAGTGAGTAACAATAGCTTTTATTGTGCCTTTTCCCCCAAAGACCTGTACAATTAACTAGAGAAAACAATGTCTTAATTCAACAATTATTCCACTAGCAAGGACGGATCTTAGTAAAAGGAGTTTGTGAGGGAGATGACTCAAATATACCCTCTCTCTGATCCCTTCTTCCCAGCCTTCTCTGGAGCTTACAAATTGATAACATATAGCAAGGCAGTTAAATGTGAGGTTGGTCCTGGGCCCGAGATAGATCTCAGGAGACAATAACATTTCCCAGGCTTGCCACTGCTGCCCATTCCAATCTGACCAAAAAGCAAAATTGGCGGGGCCATCTCCAAAAGAATGAGAAATTCCGAAGCCATCAAGTTAACCTTAAAGCTGCTTAAATCATAGAATAGGATAAAGTTCTAAACCAGATTGCTCTAAGTCTAGTTTTTGTTTTTCTTGCTACTCCAAGAAATAAAGGAGTTTCAGTGAAATAAAGGAGTTACATAGTCTCTGTTCATCTGAATGTGGTGCGAGTAAATTTGTGACTTCCTCGTGAGGAGATGGGAGGAGAGAAGACAGAAATGAAGAGGCCAGTTAGGGTGATGGTGGCCCTGACCGTGGTGGGGAGTAGAGACGGAAAGACTCAGATAATTTTAGGTGCAAGGGAGAGTATGTACACGGAAGGCTTCCCAGGGACACTGTGATTCTTTAACAAGAGTAACAACTGTTAATCAGGCATTTCAAACTACCATGAACTTTAACCAGCTATCCTAATATCTTTAATCAGACATTCCTTTATGCTATCACTTTCTTTTTTTTCAGTAAATTTCTCTACCGAGAAAGAAATTTTTTATTTGACATTTTTTCAGGAGCTATTTACTTTGTGGCAAGTTTAAAATAAAATTTTTACTTCTCATAATAAAATTTTCTAAAGAGGTGCTTTAACAGATCAAAGACAATTCCTTTTCCTGAGAAGGCTGCTAGACAAAATAAGAATGACAAGAAGTTTTGGTATGTATGTATCGCTACCTGTTTTTATTTCATTTTTGTGTGAAAACTCACTAAAGGAAGCTCACAGACTCACTATATCTGTAAATAATTATGTACATGCTAGATAAATAATTACAGCATTGAATCTGTACCTGATTACAGCAATAACCATGGTTTGAACTTTCCTTAAAAGTTTGATCGGATAACAAACGCTAATGCTAAGAATGGTAACATAATAAAATGTATTATGCTAACAATAATTCTAGGTACTTTACATAATTGAACTCGTTTAATACTCAATATAATTAATTAGTATGTTATTATTTTCCTCACTTTACAGTTTAGAAAACTGAGGCACAGAGAATTTAAACAACTTACCCACAGTCCTAAAACTATTAAGTGGCCAAGTAAGGATTTCAACTTGCTGTGTCTCCAGAGCTTGTGACTGTAACCATTTTCCTATGCTGCTTTTTGGGATTGATTTTCTTAGCAGCATTAACTTTGTAATACTTATAAAAATCATGAATTGTCATAAATTGATTCATTTGGACACTATAGGCAATAGTGGCAAATAAATGCATCCAGAGTTTCAGAAATGTGGTACTGTTTATGTAGCTATCACGTATGTTATGTTTACTATACATTTCCCAGAATATTAGAGCTGTTCATTGAGTATTAATATTTAAAATTGTATTATTATATCAGAATGAACATTATTTTAGGTAATCAGAGAGTACTAATCCATTTTGAATATGGTATTTTAAATTTTTATACACTTATACCGCAGACACTCCATTTTTGTTTTCCTTATGTTGTGGAACTCTTTCACCTAAAACCTAGAAATGGAGTTTTAGTTTAGTTATAATGAAAAATAAAGAAGTGTTGCTTCAAAGAAAGATCTGAGTGTAGTAGTTTTTTAAAATCTCAAAGTAGTGTTAATTTGACCACAATTATTTCCTTTTATTGTTACAACTATTAGTTTGAAGATATTGAACTTAATAACTTCATAAATTATTAAGTCTACTGTGGAATGAAAATCACGCAAATTCAACTGGAAAATAACAGGTACATTTTATTTTTAAAGAAAAATATAGCCTAATATAAAATAAAATCGGAATCAAGCAGTTTTTAAATCAATATAAGATTACATTTTCAAACTTTTAATTTTTTTTATTATCATTGCTTTAGAGGATGTGTTTAAAAATCCTTCATTCTAGAATTGTGGAGAAAGCTGGGGTTTGAAACTCTAAGTTTGATGAGATGGAGACTCATAACTTTCTAAATTTCCTAATTTGTGAAATAATAATGTTGATATTAAAAATATAATCAGAAAGTTGAAGAAGTAAAATAAACCTGAAAGGTTGATATTAGTTGTCTGCAGAAGACCCCTTGGAAAGAAGGCTGCCTTCCAGACCAAGAGATGAAGGCAGAATGAAGAAGAGAGCTAGAGCCTAATCACTATCACTTATGTTAACGCGCCCTAATGAAAGAACCATGTGAAATTCAGTAGGCTAGGTCATATGAATGCAAACATGTGGATCCTCAAAAACAGGAGTTTGTCAGTGTGCCTCCAGGATTATCATGCCTCCTCTTCATTGCCTAATATGAGCTTTCTGGTCTCCCTGTGAGAATTTGGTGTGTACACGGTATGGATATATGTGTGCATCCTTTCATTCAGCAGATAGATGTTGAGTGTGCCAAGCACTGGGGTAGGTGCTGCCGACACAGGAAGTCTCAGCCTTTTCATAATCTGACCTTCATTATCCAAATTTTCCATTATTCCCCCAACACTCATTACTCGTGGCAGGCTGGTCTCCTTTCTGTTTAGTTACAAACCAAGTTCCTTATTACTTCCACATTACCTAGATGTCTCCTCATTTTCCACCTCTTACCTTTATTATTTTTAAAATTTTATTTATCTATTTTTGGCTGCATTGCGTCTTCATTGCTGTGTGCGGGCTTTCTCTAGTTGTGGCGAGTGGGGGCTACTCTTTGTTACGGTGCGTGGGCTTCTTATTGTGGTGGCTTCTCTTGTTGTGGAGCATGGGCTCTAGGTGCACAGGCCTCAGTAATTGCAGCATGCAGGCTCAGTAGTTGTGGCACATGGGCTTAGTTGCTCCACGGCATGTGGGATCTTCCCAGACCAAGGATTGAACCCGTGTTCCCTGCATTGGCAGGCGGATTCTTAACCACTGTGCCACCAGGGAAATCCCCCTCCTACCTTCTTGCCTTCAAGATTTCTTCATGAATACTTCCATGGGTAATCTAGTTCCCTATGTCCCCATCAATCTTGCTTCTTATTTCTACAAGTTGTAACATCTGTATGCATGATTCTGCATTTTGCCTCTGTAGCTAAGTTTTAAGTCTTTAAGTACGGATTGTGTCTTATATTTCTTTGTGTTTTAACAAAAAGATCACGGAATATAGAGTTAGATTGCTCTGGATCTGCCACATACAAGATTTGAAGCCTATTTGTAGTGTGCCTGGCAAATATTAGGTACTATTTAACAATTAGCTCTTTAACTTTCATCATTGTTTAGCACAATGCTGAGGATATTAGACTTACTGAATTTCTTCACTAAGGAACCATAAATAAACCTTGGTTGCCTTGTGAAACCTAGGATTATAATTCAAGACTTCTATTTTCTAGCATGGCGTGATTTCTGAAAAGTCAAAAGAAAATCTGCAAATGTACATTATGTCATGTAAACATTACCTGTGACATCGCAAGTGAATAATATAGACCCTGTTTTGCCATTAGTTCAGTATGTGTTCCTTTTTCCACCACCATCCCATCTTTTATAGTCACAATCATATCTACACTTCGAATAGTGGAAAGCCGGTGAGCTACCACAATTGTAGTCTGACCTTTCCTTGCCTATAAAACAATAAGCATAGAAAATAAATATAAATTAGCAGAAATAACAAACTCTGAATATTCAAGAAAACTTCTTATAGTATTATTTAAGTATCAAAGAATCTTACCTCTGGATATAGAAGTTTGAAAACATTGATTAGGGAGGCCAATAGAAATTAAAATAAAAAGGCAGGAAGTTAGATTCCAAATTGGTGGATTTATAAAACCATAGTATCTTAGAACTAGAAAGGAAACTAAAGACCATTTAATCTGAGCCACCTAACAACTGCCTGGCTATTAGTAACTAAAAATAACTAAGTTTAAGTAACTTAAACTTATTATTTCTTATTTTTTCATCTCTAAAATGGGGGTACAGATTCAAGATAATATGTTTTTAACTTTTTAACAAATATTATATATCAATACATATGGAAAAGTACACATAAGTGTACAGATAATGCACTTTCACAAACCAATTACATCCAGATGCATAGTACCCAGATTACAAAACATATCATTACCAGCACCCTGAAACCCTCTTCAAGCTCTCTTCTAATCACTGTTACCACTCACCTACACCAACGGTAACCACCCTCCTAACTTCTAACAGCTTAGATTTATATTGTTTAGTTTTTTTCTTTTATATAAATGGACTTATACAGTACATACCCTTCTATGTCCAGGCATTTTTGTTTAACATTATGTTTTTGAGATTCGTCCATTTTGTTTTATATCATTGGAGATCATTCTTATTGCTTAATAGTATTGCATTGTGTGAAGATACCACAATTTATTTTCCATTCTACTGGTCATTGACATTTGGGTAGTTTCAGGGTTTTCCTATTATGAATGGATTCCTACACATATTTACTTGGTGAACATATGTCCCCAATTCTTGTAGTTGTATACCTAGGAGGGGAATTATTGAGTCATAGGCTCAGCTATTTTAGATTCTGCCAAACAGCTTTTCAAAGTGGTTGTCCCAGTTTATAAATGTTTTCCAACAGTGAAAGAGAGTTACGTTTACTCTCTATTCTCACCAACACTTGGTATTTTCTTTGTCTGGCAAGTGAATACTATCATATTGTGGCTTTTATTTGCACTTTCCTGGTGACTGATAAAATTGAAAAACTTTTCATATGGTTAGTGGCAATTTGGATATTCTCTCCTGTGAACTGTATGTTTTTGTTTGTTTTTCTATTGGAACTATCTTTTTCTTGTCAATTTTCAGAAGTTGTTTATATATTCTATATATGAGGACTTTGTCAGATACTATGTATTACAATTATTTTTCCCCCCTCTGTACTGTTGTTTTCGCTCTCTTAATGGTGTCTTTTGATGAATAAAATTTTAATGAAGTCCAATTTATCAACTTTTCTCTAATAATTTATATTGTGTCCTGTTTAAGAAATCTTTATCTACTCCAATGTCACTCGAATGTTTTCCTGTCTTTTACAATCTTTATCATTTTGCCTTTCATATTTAGATCTATAATTCATCTGGAATTGACTTTTGTGTGTGGTGTCAAGTAGGAGGCAATGGACACTTCCCTATGTAGTTAACCAATTGTCCCAGCAGCATTTTTGGAAAAAAAAAATCCTTTCTCTATTGCATTACAGAGCAGTTTTTGTTATGAAATCAGGTGACCATTATTTTGGGTCTGTTTCTGTATTCTGTATATTGTTCTACTATTCAGTTTGTCTATAGGTCTTTATATATACTAATCTAAGTCTTCTAGATTTATTGCTACTCTACAAGATTGTCTTAACTATTCCTAAGGTAATATATTTTTTGTAAATGCTTAGCACAATAACTGATACGTTTGGCATACTACAGGCACACTAAAAATTTCTGGATATTCAAGGACTGACAGTTAATATTATTACAATTATTATTACTGCTATTTATTTTTATCATTCTCATATTTTATCCTTATCTATTACAGAGAAGGAAATTGGAGCTCAGAAAACTTTAGAAGCTTGCTCAAGGCTTCAGCCAGTCATGGCAAAGACTGGTATACTAGAATCTGGTATGATGTTCTCTATTCTCTAAAAAGGGTCTCTCCATTGCAGTAGTTGATGAAGGACATAAGTATTTCTTTCAAACCCCTCTATTCCAAATCTATAAGAGAAGGAAACTTGAAAACAATAGTTATTAAGATTAAATAACAATGTGGAAACAGATTTATGATATAATATTATATGGAAAAAATACAGGAAAAAAAGTTGCATCAGGTTATAACTAAGTTAAAAAAAATCTATCCATAGAAAAAGACACCTATATAGTAATGTAGCAAAATACTAAGAGTGCCTATATTTAACTATTGGGCCTATGTGTTGTATTTTTCTTGTTTCAATTTTCTCAATTTTATTTAATGTATATGCATTTCATTTTTGTTTAAAAGAAAGCTAAAACAATTTGGAAAAATATGTTCCATTTTTAATAGCTTTTGTTTTTATGAGTAATATCTATATGCTCATGAGCAAAAAGTAGATGCTATTATGAAAAACTGAAAATACACTGTTTTGATTAAAGGCCTTTTTAACTATTATATTTACAGCACCTTATTTAAAATAAAAAAGGATGAAAGTTATATTCTGATATATTTGGCTAATATTAAGGTGATCATCTAAAGTATCATCAAAAGAAGGACACTCTTGAGTGGGACAAAAGGGGCAAACTGGAAATTTTTCAGGACAACTGGGAGATGTAATTATAACTTAAAATCATTTGAATTTATGGTCTAGGGTCAGGAAATTTAAAGAGAAATCATATATACCACTCAGGTTCCAAATAGCAGTAGAGAAATGCTTACTATGTATATCGAATATTCTACCTGGGCATTAATTTGAAAAAATACCCAGGGAAATAGGATTGGGAATGAAGACACTATAACTTATCAAACCTAGGTTTCTGCATTAAGCAAATATTGTTACTAAGTTTGGCTCTTGAAACAGACTTATCTGTAAATATCATATACATGTATGCACACATATATTTATGTCAGGAATACATGCACATATATAAACGTATTCAATAATGTATACACATATACATACTTGATGTGTATGCATGCGCATTTTGCATGCACATTTTGTACTCAAGCCAACCAACATGCATGCGCATTTTGTACTCAGCCAACCAACAACCAAGAATGTTATAATTTGGGTTAGTAATGAGGAGTGATGCCTAAAGTTCATAGGAGGGGCTAAGTCACTGTATCACAGTCATCTAAAGTTCCTCCTAGTTGTGGTGGCAGTAAAGAGATCACTGGCAGAACCAGCTTCATGGGTGTATGAACTATGGAGTTGCTCAGGGCCCCATGCTTAGAAGGGTCCCACTCTTGGTTTAATGCTCTGCTGTTGCCATCTTGTAATTCTTAATAATTTTTGAGCAGGAGGGCCCACATTTTCATTTTCACTAGGGCGCTACAATCATGTAGCTGGCCCTGATTATTGTTAAAGTTAAAAAGGTTTCCATGTGGGTGTACCTAGCTGGTTTGTCTCAAGCATAGATATTAAGAGAGCTTTTTAAACAGGTAGATAAAAAGAAAAAAAAAAGGTAATTTAACATCTATCCAAGGTAGGATTCCTTTTTGTCATGACCTCAATAACATTCTAATAATCAGACTGTAATTATTATTCAAAGCATCTAAATTTGTATTACAGTTAACCTACATCTCCTGTCACATAAAGTAGATCGAATAGTTACTTCTGCCCTCAGCAGCCCTACCTGTGTTTCAGACTTCTTTTTTAAAAATACAAGATAATGAGACAAATATGACTGGCACCAAATTCCCCTTGATTGTTTTAGTCTGAAAGCAGATCATCACACTGCATGAATAGCTAAGCAAGCAACAGACTAGGAATGGAGTCCACTGTTTCAAGTAAAACTCACAATACAGTAACTCTGACATATATAACAATGGACATAACTGTTATTGTATTACATGCTAATTAAGTACAAATGGTAAGCAATCTCATATATAGACCATAAAGAGTACCATGTTTATAGAGGAAATCTTAATTTTCAATAATTTTTTCATCATTTCTGTTCTCTGGAGTCACAGTTTCTAGGTTTGAGTCTTGTTTCTGCCATTTCTTTGGGACTGCAATCTTAGACTAGTTGCTTAACTTCCCTGAGTCTTAGTTTCCTCATTTGTTAAATGGGGAAAATTATTCTACCTATATTTTAGGGTTATTGCACAGATTAATATTCTTGGTACCATGCCTCAAACATGGAAAGTTTGCAGTAAATAATAGCTTTCATACTATTAACTGTCTTCATGCTGCAGACCCTTGACTATTTACTGAGAGCAAGCCCAAAGATAAGTCAAGGTCTTTAATTTTGAGAGAGCTAATAAGGGAGGCATAAAAATAATTACAACATAAAGTAATAAATTTGTAATTGAAGTTATATAAAAATACCACAGGAGTGCAGAAGTGATTAACTGTCTAGTTGAATGAAGATTGTCAAATAGATGATTTTGAGTAGGGTCTTAAAGAAAATAGAAGTTTGCCAGGGAGAAAAAGATGAGGGGTAATTATGATAGAGGCTAGAGCAAATCAGGCAGTTGGGCTTAAAAGGGCATGCATTCAACAGGTGAATGGATAGGTGCACATATACAATGGAATATTACTCAGCCATAAAAAAGAATGAAATAATGCTATTTGCAGCAACACGGATGGACCTAAAGATTATCAAACTACGTGAAATAAGTCAGACAGAGAAAGGTAAATGTCATATGATATCACTTACATGTGGAATCTAAAAATTGATACAAATGAACTTATTTACAAAACAGAAACAGACTCACAGAAATAGAAAACAAACTTATGGTTACCAAAGGGTAAAGTGGGGGGAAGGGATAAATTAGGAGTTTGGGATTAGCAGATACAAACTATTATATATAAAATAGATAAACAATCAGACCCTACTGTATAGCACAGGAAACAATATTCAACATCTTGTAATAAACTATAATGGAAAAGAATCTGAAAAAGAATATACACACACACACACACACACACACACACACACACACACACACACATACACACATATACATATATCTGAATCACTTTGCTGTACACCAGAAACTAACATAACATTGTAAATCAACTATACTTCAATTAAAAAAAGGGCATGGATTTGTGAAGAATATTGAGGTTCACATGTAGCAGAGTTGTTTGAAGAATGGAAGGTCATGGAGCTAGGAATAGAATTTAGGGCTAGTTAATGTAAAGCAATTCTAAAGAGTGTTTCTTCTGTACGGAACAGAATTTACGGGAAGTTTCTGAACAGGGGAAAGGTGCATATAAATGAAATTTGTTCTTTACAAATTATCCATCACTCTGTATTTACATATGGTTTCAGGACTTTTAAGGTCTTTCTAAACCCTTAGATTCTATTTTTTCCATACAAGCTATTTTATCATGTTTTTGAGATTTGAGAGGTTACAAAAAATCAAGGTAAAAATGTTGATGCTGTGGTAAATAGCTACAGACATAATAGTTTGAATTGTTTTTATTGCTTTTTTCTCTTTTTACTCCTTAAGACAACTTAATTTATATATATATATATATATATATGATTAATTATTAACTACTGATGGCAAAAATAATTATTACTTTTGAAAATATCTTACATTTTAAAGAATGTTAGAGTTTAAAAGGTTCTATAACTAACAGTTCTCTGTTTGGTTTTGCTCACACTGTCCCATGAGCTGATTTGGAAAGTATGCTTATTTTCCTCTAAGAGATAGAGAAACTGAGGCTCAGGAAGTTATGTAATGGATGTCAGTCCACATAGCAGGCCGGTGGTAATGCTGAAATGCACACTCAGGTCCTTTGAATGCTTTAAGTCCACAAACCCTGCTGCATCTCTGTGAGATGTCTTCCTGTTAATGTGACTAAAGCCCTTTGCCTTGACTGCTTCTTATACCCTACAAGTTTTCTTCTCCTGTACCTTACACCAGCACTAAGAGTAGGCTTTTCATTCGGCCTACTCTTTTTGTACACTTCTGTAAACAGTTTTACACATGAACAAAGTAGAACTATTTAAACCCCTTGTGTTGAAATGCAGGTAATGATGAAAATTACTGATCCTTAATAGTGATCTTACAATACTGAGCATGCATACTAAAGAGCTATTTTCAATTCTATAATATATACTTCATTTAAATAATATTTATAAACTCTACTCTCTAATAGTTTATACTGTATAATTTTAAAAATGGGTGATTTCTGAATTTTGTAAAATATAAGAAATAAATATATTGGGAAAGGAGAATACCAAGGCAGTGCCTCAAAAAATGAACAGTCAGTTGTATAAAATAAAAGACAGAATTTTCCTTTGAACCAAGATGGAGTATCAAGGATAAGATTTATTCTCCCACCTGAAATCAAGAAAACAACTGGAAAAATGGTTTTCAAAACACTGAATATTTTTTAGGCAATGAAGCACAGTGACCCCTTGAAACACAGAAGGTGAGTACTAAATTGCCCCAGTTTATTTCCTTGAAAGAATTTTCAGGGTGCAGTGTGTGGAGGAGGAATGCAAGTGGAGTTGGTTGACTTGCTGAGTTAAGGAGGTGGGGTTAAGGGTCTGGGAAGACCAAGACAGCAAGAGTTCACAGAGAAGAGTGCTACAGAGGAAAAAAATGCAGAGAGAACTTGGGAAATCTTTAGAGGATCCCTCTCAAGTATTCAATGGAGAACTGACTGTAGAAGAATGTGGAAACTACTCAAGGCTAGAGAAGGAGGCACCTGAAAGGATTAGAGGGTATCATACCTGTTCCAACCAGCATGACTGTGAAACTTTATAATTCACGGGGGCATTGGGTAGAGTACTCAAAAGAGTCCTGCCTCCATAGTGGAGAATACTTTGCTTTAGACTAAAAATAGCTCTGGTCTAGCCTAACAAAAATTAAAAGCAGAGAAAAACTGTCAACTTGTTTCTAAGTAAAAGTTGCATCTCTCAGCAAAAGTCAAGAGTATTTCTAAGAATATAAAAATAACCAGAACCCTACAAGGTAAAATTCACAATTTTTTTTTTTTTTTTTTTTTGTTTGCGGTATATGGGCCTCTCACTGTTGTGGCCTCTCCCGTTGTGGAGCACAGGCTCCAGACGCGCAGGCTCAGCGGCCATGGCTCACAGGCCCAGCTGCTCCGCGGCATGTGGGATCTTCCCGGACCGGGGCACAAATCCGTGTCCCCTGCATCGGCAGGCGGACTCTAAACCACCGTGCCACCAGGGAAGCCCATTTAGCAATTTTTGACACCCAATAAAAAATGACCAGGCATGCAAAAAAGCTAGAAAATACAACTAATAACAAGGAGAAAAATCAATTAATGGAGACTGCTCCAGAACTAACACAGATGTAAAATTTAGCAGACAAGGACATTAAAGAAATAAATAGCACTGGAAATGGTAAATACATGGGAAATTATATAATTTTTTCCTTATTATTTAAATCTCTTTAAAAATAAATGATGATTTAAGCAAAAACAACAACAACAACAACAACAGTGAAAACAATGTAGCATTGGGTTTATAATACATGTGTAAGTTTGTAACACATGTATATTACTATTAGATAATTAGATAATTATAATAATAATAGCTTGAAGGCCAGAAATGGAGGAACTGAAGTATACTAATGTAAGTTCTTTTTACTATATGAGAGGTGATGTAATATCATTTGAAGGTAGATGGTGATAAGTTAAAGGTATATACTATAAACCCTAAACCCATCACTGAAATAACAAAGAGTTATAGCTAATAAACTTACAAAAGAGATGAAAAGGAATCATAAAAAGTACTCAGGTAATCCAAGTGAAGGGAGAACATGAGGAAAACAGCAGCAACGGCAGAAAAATAGCAAAGATGATCTATTTAAATTAATTCATATCAATAATCACATTAAATGTAAATGGTCTAAATACTCCAATTAAGTCAAGGATTGTCAGACTGAATACAAAGCCAAGAACCAACTGTATGCCACCTACAAGAAACACATTTTTTAAATAAAGACACAAATAGGTCTACATTAAAAGGATGGAAAAAGACATACCATCATAACTCCAAGTAAAAGAGAGCTGGGGTGGGCTATATGAGTATCAGAAAAAGAAGACTGAGGAGCAAAGGACATAACCAGAGTAGAGACGTTTATTTCATAATGATAGAGGGATCAATTCATCAAGAGGACCTGACAATCCTGAATCTTTATGCCCATCATAACAGAGATCCAAAATACATGACACCAAAATGGATACAACTGCAAGGACAAATCCAATCTACAATAATAGTTGGAGAATTCAATATCCCTCTCTCAATAATTTATAGAACAAGTACACAGAGAATCTATAAGGATAAGGAAGACTTGAATAACACTATTAACTGACTTCACATAATTGATATTCATAGAACATTTCGCCCAACAACAGCAAATGCACATCATTTCCAAGTCTACATAGAATATTTACCAAGATAGACCATATTCTGTGTCATAAAGCAAGTCTTAATAAATTTTTAAAAATTCAAGTCATACAAAGTATGTTCTCTGACCACAAAATCGTTAAATTAGAATTCAATATAGAAACATCTCTGGAAAATTCCAAAATGCTTGGAAACCAAATAACACTTCTCAAGTAAATGACCTCAGATTCAACCTAAGAAAACAAAGAGGGAATAGCAAGTTAAATTTAAAGTAAGCAGAAGAAAGGAAAAAATAAAGATCCAAGCAGAAATCAATTATATATAAAGAAGGAAAATAAGCCATAGAGACATCAGTATAACAAAGAGTCCAAAGATAGACCCATACATATGTGGACAAACTGATTTTCTACAGATGTGTAAAGGCAGTTCCGTGCAGAAAAACAGTCCTTTCAACAAATATTGCTGGAACAACTGCAATGTGCAAACAAAATAAAACAAAACAACAACAAAACAAACCTCTCACTATACAAAACACCATGAACAGAAATTAACACAAAATTTATCATAAACCTAAATATAAAACTAAAACTATAATACTGCTAGAAGAAAACATAGGGGAAAATATTTGTGATCTTGGATTTGGCAAAGATTTCTCAAGCAGAACACTAAAAGCTTGATTTAAAAAAGAAAAAATGATAAATTGAACTTCTTCAAAATCAAAGTCTTCTGTTCTTTGGAAGACCCTCGTAAGAGGATGGAAAGACAAGTCCCAGATGAGAAGAAATATTTTCCAATCAGTTATCTGATAAAATCCTTATATCCAGAATGTAAAGAATATATAAAGAACTCTCAAAACTCAAAGACAAGAAAACAAATGACCAATCAAAAAATGGTATGAGCATAACCTGTGAACAGACACTTTAACAAAGAAGAGATCTGGATGGTCAATAAGCACATAAAAATGCTCAACATCATTAGTCATTGGGATAACTCAGATTAAAAGAAAAATAAGACACATATTTCTAAAATCAAAATTCCTGCATATATCAAGTATTGACAAGTATGTGGAGTAGCTGGAATTCTCATATATTATAGGAAGGTGAAAGGAAAATAGTTTTGCACTTAATTAAAAAGTTAAACATACTCCTATCATAAGATTCACCCATTCAAATCCTAGGTATTTACCCAAGAGAAATAAAAGCTCATGTCCACAGAAAGACTTACACATGAATGTTCAGAGCAGCCTTACCTATAATATTTAAAACCTGTAAACAAACCAAATAACTCAAGTGGGCATCAATACCAATAGCTCAAACTGTGGTATATCCATATAATGGAATACCATTCATCAACAAAAAAGTAAGGAACTACTAATACATTCCACAACATGCACGAGTCTCAAAACAATTATGCTTAGTGAAAGGAGCCAGACAGAACAGGATACATACTGTCCGATTCCATTTACATAAAGCTCTAGAAAATACACACTAGTCTATAGTGGCAGTAAACAAATCAGTGGCTATTAAGAGTCAGGGAAGAAGCATTGGGAAGGTTGGGATGCAGTGGTTACAAAAAGCATGTAAAAATTTTTGGGAGTGATTGATTGACAAGCTTGACTGTGGTGATGGCTTCACAGGTACACATATATGCCCAAACTTTTCCAATTGTATACTTTAGTATGTGCAGTTTATTGTAAGTCAATTAAACCTCAAAAAAACTGTTAAGAAAAAGAAAGTCAAACAAAAGAAACATCGGTATACAGCAACCCAGCTGGCCATTCTTGAAGTTCTGCAAGAATCCCCAATGAGACTGAGACATTTTAATGAATGTTATGTAAATATAATGAAAAAGCAGATTGAGGAGCAATTAACTGCATTGTAGGTAGGAAGATTTCTTTTTCTTAACTTCAGCAAGGGCTGATAATGGACATATGTGAGTTTCTATAGATGATATTTATGTGTAACATACTCTGCGGTAGAAGAGAGGTCTAAGTACTACAATGCTTAGTGCTTCCTTTATTTTTCATATTGCCAAATACATAGACATTTTATTAAACTGATGAGTGGATAATATTTGGGGAATGAGTTTTTATTCTTTGCTGTTTGTTTTCCTCAGTCTCTTATTTACTTTTATGTGGTAATTCTAAGCCTTGCTTATATAGAAACATTCTTATGAATGCTATGAAAAATTAGTAAAAAATGTAATTAGCTTTTTCATTTTAGTTTTTTTAAATACAATTTTTATTTTAGAATAATTTTAGACTTATAAAAAATTTGCAAAGATAGTACAATATCCATGTACTCTGCACATAGTATACTCCAGGGTCAGCATCTGAGATTTCTATAGTGCTTTTTACAACTAACAAAATAATATAAAACTAATTATTAACTAGACTCCAAACTTTATTCAGATATCCTTAATTTTTATCTATTATCCTTTTTCTGTTCCAGAATCCTCTCCAGAATATCACATTGCATTTAGTCATCATGTCTCCTTAGGCTCCTCTTGGCTGGGACAATTTTTCAGATAGTTCTTATTTTTGAGGTACTTGACAGTTTTGAGGACTACCTGTCACATTCTTGATAGAAGGTCCCTCAGTTTGGGTTTGTCTGATGTGCCTAGTTTTTAGGGGTAAGACATTCAGCCTATACTGATTCCCCTGCTCTCATTCAAACTTGAAGTTTGAATTCTATTTTGGGTCTTGGAGACCCTAGGACTTAATTACAGTGCCTTAAAAGAGAATGTTAAGAACACTGTTGTTGAGTGGGAATGCATTAGAAGAACTATCACTGCAAAAGTGAAAACACCCAGACACCCAGGGTCCTGGCCCATATCTCTCCCATTGATTCAATTACATTTCCTTGAGGTTACAAATATTATTTCCTAAAAGCAAACAGAGCTCAAACCTTATTGATGAAGCTATGTTACCAATTAGCTCAATGGTTTTCACAGTACTAGCAAACATTTCTTAAAACAAATGAATGCACATGAAGTTTAATTTAAAATATAAAAGGGCACATATAACATATCATACTCAAAGGAGAATGTGGGGAGAGAGAATGCTGTAAAATCAAACAATTAGGAGATTGCAACTAGAAAAGGTCGAGAATGGTGTGCAGCCTCTTGTGACAGAATCAGAATCACAAGATTTCCTGGTGCATGTTTGTACTATTCTAGCCCTTCTCGTCTTCAAAGAGGGGCTCACAGGCATTTTTATACACATATATTCTCATATTTCTTCACTTATTAGGCATTACACATGGTGCAGGTTTACTTATTTTGTGAAAGTTCATACTGTTGTCTGACACCTGAAAACTGACAATAAGTGATGACCATTTCTACATTTGTGCCTTAGTGTGCATTGATGTTCCCCAGATGGGAACGGCCTGAGCTTACCCATTTGTATCATCTTTATGCTGCCAGGCTCCTGGTCTAAACTACAAATATTTGAATAAAGTCTATGTTATGTTACAATTTAATTTGTTATATCATGAATTAGTGTCTGAGTATATGAAATAAATTACAGAAATACCTAATACTTTAAAAGGGAAAAACTGCTCCAAAGGCCTATCAAATGAGCCTACAAGTACCATATACACTTAAGGTACTATAAAGTACACTACAAGAATACAACTTCACTACATCATATGTGTGACCTAAAACTGATATAATAGCCATAGGGGAAAAAACAATTTCCAAACTAATCATTTCAGACTTAAAACAGAGAAGAGATTTTGGAAGCCAAGGCCTCTTAGAAAACTGATCAAAGAAATTAGAGCATATGCTTTGTCTTTTAGCAAGAATTACTGTAAAGATAAGGAAGGTAGTGCAATCCATTCCACTGTTTTCCTCAGATGCCTAGGTGCGATAGATTTTCAATATGTCTTTGTTGCTATTATTTCTTCTAGAAAGTACCAATTTGAAAGGATTTCCTAGCATCTCCTCTCCTCCTTCACAGTTTATACAAAGCTAAAGCCAAACAATTAGTTATATGACCAAAGAAAGGTCAACAGGAAGATCTCTACTTGACACTGCTGGCATTTTCAGATTACTTCACAATTCCATGTACAACCATAAATCGTCAGGTAATTAGCTTGGATTTTGAAATAGAGGGTTCTTTAAAACATTCCTCCCAGAATTTCTAGGGCAGAGATAAGGGCCTGAGGAGACCAGCTAGCTTCTCATCATTGGTGGCCATGGGCCTTGAATAAGGGTGGGCAACAGGAAAAGAAAGGAGAACAATGCAAAGCTGTGAGCATTTGAGAAGGCCTGCATTTGACTGCTGGGTCAGT
The DNA here is from genome assembly GCF_000442215.2 of Lipotes vexillifer. Lineage (NCBI taxonomy): Eukaryota > Metazoa > Chordata > Mammalia > Artiodactyla > Lipotidae > Lipotes > Lipotes vexillifer. Next base: position 116,496 of record NW_006792830.1, on the reverse strand, counting down.
TAACAGGGGTAATATACTCTCTGGAGAAGCCAGGAAACACAGAGTTCTAGTGTCTCACAGAAAGCATGAGGTGGGAAACCTATGGGACCACAAGTTCCCACTGACTGTCTACTAGAAGTTTGCCTCAGGTGGACTTGGGGCCCACTGATAACATTTGCTCCATGATGCAGTCCTATGGTCTTCAAACTTTTTTTTAAGATGAAAAATCCTTTCATCAAATGAAAGCACATGTGGAAACTTGATATATGTAAATAAACCATACAGGTTAATGAGTAACTCCTCTATATGAATTGTCGATGGCGAGGGTGGGGGGAGGTGCAGCCCTACCTGCTCATCTTCCTCACCTCCCCACCTTCTTTCATACCTCAGGAGACTCCTGGAAAACCCTAGTACCCAATACTTCAAAAATACAGTCTGACAAACCTCTCACTACTCTTTAACAAATTTCCACATCTTTTAGCTACCAAATTTTAACTGATCATCTGCTATAAGAAGTCTCTATGGTAGTTATATGGGAAATACAGGATTTTTGGTGTCTTAACTGCATCATTATGATGTTGAAAGCCAATTGGCTTGGCATTCTTCTGGGTCAATATTGGTACTGTAGCTGAACAATATGGAATTACTGTCACATCACTATGCCTGTCTGAGAATGCTTTCTCTTTTGTAAAACATGGTGACAAAAAGAAAAATTTCAGGCACTTAGAAGCTATATTTAATGACTCACTTCCTCACCAATCTCTTCCTTTCAACTTGCATGTGAATATGTATGCATGCTTAGGTTAAGACCCTTTAGAAAAGAAAACACATTCAAAATCTAAACTCTTTGCTGAGTTGAAGCCATGTGTACTACCTAATTAGGAACTTGGAATAGTACACTATAGTACAATGTTTTCTTTTTATAGCCTGGAATCTCTCCATTCTCACTTCTAAAAAACTTAACAAATAACTGAAGATAATAAAATTATTTATAGTCACTTAATACCATTTTCCTTCTCTTAACTTTATTAACAAGCTACTATTTGTGGAGAAGTTTACAACAAAAAGTAAACGATGAAGTAAACAGTGAATAAAAAAACACTACAGAAGTCGGCCACTGAGGGCCAAGGCCGCAGCAGCCCAGAGCCGCTCCATTGCTCATCCTTGGGGCCAGTTGTTCCTACTAGCAGCTGAGAGGGAAACTAAATTGGAAGACAGAGGGCAAGAAAGCCACCCAGGACACAGATCAAAGCTGAAAAGTATGAGGAGTGGCGTTGGAAGAAAAGAAAGAAACCATTTGTCCTGATGGCAAGATCCGTTTTCCAGAAAAGAAGGAAACATACAACATAGTGGTTCAAGACAATATATATAACCTCCCTTTCTGTCTGGCTTGATGGAGCAATCTGCCATGTTGAAAAAGCCATGTAGCAAGGAACCAAGAGTGTGCACTAGTGAGTGAGGAACTAAGCTTCTCAATCCAACAACCCTCAACTAACTGAACCAGCCAACAACCACACATTGACAGAACGCTAGTTCCATTCCCTGCTCTTATGATGTGAGATGCATACTGATTTTGCAATGCATGGGACTTTGAAAGACTAAACACAAGCCGAGTGGATGAAAGGCTCTGGCGCCTCCAGCCAGGAGTCAGGACTCTGCCTCTGAGGTGGGAGAGCCAACTTCAGAACACTCGTCAAGAAGAGACCTCCCAGCCCCACATAATATCAAACGGTGAAAATCTCCCAGAGATCTCCATCTCAACACCAGCACCCAGCTTCGCTCAACGACCAGCAAGCTACAGTGCTGGACAACCTATGCCAACCATATAGCAAAACAGGAACACAACCCCACCCACTAGCAGAGAGGCTGCCTAAAATCATAATAAGTCCACAGACACCCCAAAACACACCACCAGACGTGGACCTGCCCACTAGAGAGACAAGATCTAGCCTCATACACCACAACACAGGCACTAGTCCCCTCCACCAGGAAGCCTACACAACCCACTGAACCAACCTTAGCCACTGGAGACAGACATCAAAAACAACGGGAGCTACGAACTTGCAGCCTGCAAAAAGGTGAACCCAATCACAGTAAGATAAGCAAAATGAGAAGACAGAAAAACACACAGCAGATGAAGGAGCAGGATAAAAACCCACCAGACCTAACAAATGAAGAGGAAATAGGCAGTCTACCTGAAAAAGAGTTCAGAATAATGATAGTAAAGATGATCCAAAATCTTGGAAATAGAATGGACAAAATGCAAGAAGCAGTTAACAAGGACCTAGAAGAAATAAAGATGAAACAGACAATGATGAACAACACAATAAATGAAATGAAAAATACTCTAGATGGGATCAATAGCAGAATAAATGAGGCAGAAGAACGGATAAGTGACCTGGAAGATAAAATAGTGGAAATAACTACTGCAGAGCAGAATAAAGAAAAAAGAATGAAAAGAACTGAGGACAGTCTCAGAGACCTCTGGGACAACATTAAACGCACCAACATTCGAATTATAGGGGTTCCAGAAGAAGAAGAGAAAAAGAAAGGGACTGAGAAAATATTTGAAGAGATTATAGTTGAAAACTTCCCTAATATGGGAAAGGAAATCGTTAATCAAGTCCAGGAAGCACAGAGAGTCCCATACAGGATAAATTCAAGGAGAAATACGCCAAGACACATATTAATCAAACTGTCAAAAACTAAATACAAAGAAAGCATATTAAAAGCAGCAAGGGAAAAACAACAAATAACACACAAGGGAATCCCCATAAGGTTAACAGCTGATCTCTCAGCAGAAACTCTACAAGCCAGAAGGGAGTGGCAGGACATACTGAAAGTGATGAAGGAGAAAAACCTGCAACCAAGATTACTCTACCCAGCAAGGATCTCATTCAGATTTGATGGAGAAATTAAAACCTTTACAGACAAGCAAAAGCTGAGAGAGTTCAGCACCACCAAACCAGCTTTACAACAAATGCTAAAGGAACTTCTCTAGACAAAAACACAAGAGAAGGAAAAGTCCTATAATAACGAACCCAAAACAATTTAGAAAATGGGAATAGGAACATACATATCGATAATTACCTTAAATGTAAATGGACTAAATGCTCCCACCAAAAGACACAGATTGGCTGAATGGATACAAAAACAAGACCCATATATATGCTGTCTACAAGAGACCCACTTCAGACCTAGAGACACATACAGACTGAAAGTAAGGGGATGGAAAAAGATATTCCATGCAAATGGAAACCAAAAGAAAGCTGGAGTAGCAATTCTCATATCAGACAAAATAGACTTTAAAATAAGGACTATCAGAAGAGACAAAGAAGGACACTACATAATGATTAAGGGATCGATCCAAGAAGAAGATATAACAATTGTAAATATTTATGCACCCAACATAGGAGCACCTCAATACATAAGGCAAAAACTAGCAGCCATAAAAGGGGAAATCGACAGTAACACATTCATAGTAGGGGACTTCAACACCCCACTTTCACCAATGGACAGATCATCCAAAATGAAAATAAATAAGGAAACACAAGCTTTAAATGATACATTAAACAGGATGGACTTAATTGATATTTATAGGACACTCCATCCAAAAACAACAGAATACACATTTTTCTCAAGTGCTCATGGAACATTCTCCAGGATAGATCATATCTTGGGTCACAAATCAAGCCTTGGTAAATTTAAGAAAATTGAAATTATATCAAGTATCTTTTCCGACCACAACGCCATGAGATTAGATATCAATTATAGGAAAAGAGCAGTAAAAAATACAAACACATGGAGGCTAAACAATACACTACTTAGTAACGAAGTGATCACTGAAGAAATCAAAGAGGAAATTAAAAAATACCTAGAAACAAATGACAATGGAGATACAACGACCCAAAACCTATGGGATGCAGCAAAAGCAGTTCTAAGAGGGAAGTTTATAGCAATACAAGCCCACCTTAAGAAGCAGGAAACATCTCGAATAAACAACCTAACCTTGCACCTCAAGCAATTAGAGAAAGAAGAACAAAAAAACCCCAGAGTTAGCAGAAGGAAAGAAATCATAAAAATCAGATCAGAAATAAATGAAAAAGAAATGAAGGAAACAATAGCAAAGATCAATAAAACTAAAAGCTGGTTCTTTGAGAAGATTAACAAAATTGATAAACCATTAGCCAGACTCATCAAGAAAATAAGGGAGAAGACTCAAATCAATAGAATCAGAAATGAAAAAGGAGAAGTAACAACTGACACTGCAGAAATACAAAAAATCATGAGGGATTACTACAAGCAACTCTATGCCAATAAAATGGACAATCTGGAAGAAATGGACAAATTCTTAGAAATGCACAAACTGCCAAGACTGAATCAGGAAGAAATAGAAAATATGAACAGACCAATCACAAACACTGAAATTGAAACTGTGATTAAAAATCTTCCAACAAACAAAAGCCCAGGACCAGATGGCTTCACAGGCGAATTCTATCAAACATTTAGAGAAGAGCTAACACCTATTCTTCTCAAACTCTTCCAAAATATAGCAGAGGGAGGAACACTCCCAAACTCATTCTACGAGGCCACCATCACCTTGATACCAAAACCAGACAAGGATGTCACAAAGAAAGAAAACTACAGGCCAATATCACTGATGAACATAGATGCAAAAATCCTCAACAAAATACTAGCAAACAGAATCCAACAGCACATTAAAAGGATCATACACCATGATCAAGTGGGGTTTATTCCAGGAATGCAAGGATTCTTCAATATACGCAAATCTATCAATGTGATTAACCATATTAACAAATTGAAGGAGAAAAACCATATGATCATCTCAATAGATGCAGAGAAAGCTTTTGACAAAATTCAACACCCATTTATGATAAAAACCCTGCAGAAAGTAGGTGTAGAGGGAACTTTCCTCAATATAATAAAGGCCGTATATGACAAGCCCACAGCCAACATCATCCTCAATGGCGAAAAACTGAAAGCATTTCCACTAAGGTCAGGAACAAGACAAGGTTGCCCACTCTCACCACTCTTATTCAACATAGTTTTGGAAGTTTTAGCCACAGCAATCAGAGAAGAAAAGGAAATAAAAGGAATCCAAATCGGAAAAGAAGAAGTAAAGCTGTCACTGTTTGCAGATGACATGATACTATACATAGAGAATCCTAAAGATGCTACCAGAAAACTACTAGAGCTAATCAATGAATTTGGTAAAGTAGCAGGATACAAAATTAATGCACAGAAATCTCTGGCATTCCTATATACTAATGATGAAAAATCTGAAAGTGAAATCAAGAAAACACTCCCATTTACCATTGCAACAAAAAGAATAAAATATCTAGGAATAAACCTACCTAAGGAGACAAAAGACCTGTATGCAGAAAATTATAAGACACTGATGAAAGAAATTAAAGATGATACAAACAGATGGAGAGATATACCATGTTCTTGGATTGGAAGAATCAACATTGTGAAAATGACTCTACTTCCCAAAGCAATCTATAGATTCAATGCAATCCCTATCAAACTACCACTGGCATTTTTCACAGAACTAGAACAAAAAATTTCACAATTTGTATGGAAACACAAAAGACCCCGAATAGCCAAAGCAATCTTGAGAACAAAAAATGGAGCTGGAGGAATCAGGCTGCCTGACTTCAGACTATACTACAAAGCTACAGTAATCAAGACAGTATGGTACTGGCACAAAAACAGAAAGATAGATCAATGGAATAGGATAGAAAGCCCAGAGATAAACCCATGCACATATGGTCACCTTATCTTTGATAAAGGTGGCAGGAATATACAGTGGAGAAAGGACAGCCTCTTCAATAAGTGGTGCTGGGAAAATTGGATAGGTACATGTAAAAGTATGAGATTAGATCACTCCCTAACACCATACACAAAAATAAGCTCAAAATGGATTAAAGACCTAAATGTAAGGCCAGAAACTATCAAACTCTTAGAGGAAAACATAGGCAGAACACTCTATGACATAAATCACAGCAAGATCCTTCTTGACCCATCTCCTAGAGTAATGGAGATAAAAACAAAAATAAACAAATGGGACCTAATGAAACTTCAAAGCTTTTGCACAGCAAAGGAAACCATAAACAAGACCAAAAGACAGCCCTCAGAATGGGAGAAAATATTTGCAAATGAATCAACTGACAAAGGATTAATCTCTAAAATTTACAGGCAGCTCATGCAGCTCAATAACAAAAAAATAAACAACCCAATCCAAAAATGGGCAGAAGACCTAAATAGACATTTCTCCAAAGAAGATATACAGACTGCCAACAAACACATGAAAGAATGCTCAACATCATTAATCATTAGAGAAATGCAAATCAAAACTACAATGAGATATCATCTCACACCAGTCAGAATGGCCATCATCAAAAAATCTAGAAACAATAAATGCTGGAGAGGGTGTGGAGAAAAGGGAACACTCTTGCACTGCTGGTGGGAATGTGAATTGGTTCAGCCACTATGGAGAACAGTATGGAGGTTCCTTAAAAAACTACAAATAGAACTACCATATGACCCAGCAATCCCACTACTAGGTATATACCCTGAGGAAACCAGAATTCAGAAAGAGTCATGTACCAAAATGTTCATTGCAGCTCTATTTACAATAGCCCGGAGATGGAAACAACCTAAGTGCCCGTCGTCGGATGAATGGATAAAGAAGATGTGGCACATATATACAATGGAATATTACTCAGCCATAAAAAGAAACGAAATTGAGCTATTTGTAATGAGGTGGATAGATCTAGAGTCTGTCATACGGAGTGAAGTAAGTCAGAAAGAGAAGGACAAATACCGTATGCTAACACATATATATGGAATTTAAGAAAAAAAAATGTTATGAAGAACCTAGGGGTAAAACAGGAATAAAGACAGAGACCTACTGGAGAACAGACTTGAGGATATGGGGAGGGGGAAGGGTGAGGTGTGTTAGGGCGAGAGAGAGACATGGACATATATATACTAACAAACGTAAGGTAGATAGCCAGTGGGAAGCAGCCGCATGGCACAGGGAAACCGGCTCTGTTCTTTGTGGCTGTCTGGAGGGGTGGGATAGGGAGGGTGGGAGGGAGGGAGACAAAGAGGGAAGAGATATGGGAACATATATATATGTATAACTGACTCACTCTGTTATAAAGCAGAAACTAACACACCATTGTAAAGCAATTATACCCCAATAAAGATGTTAAAAAAAAAACAAAAACAAAAAACAAACAAAAAAAAACACTACAATAATTAGCTCATCTTTCTTCTAGGAGGCAATACTGTCTTACCTAGCTCAGAGTGCTGACCAATAAACAATACATTAAAGATGTCTTATTTGGTAAGAGTTAGGAAAATCAATATTTTATATAGGAGTTTTCCTTATTTGTGGGGGAGGACAAAGCTTAGGAATAATTTAAATTCACAGAAATCACTAAGATAAGTATCCATATCATGGGAAAATACGTTGCTGTACATTTTTTAGTTTTTTTCCTATGTTTTTTAAAGACTTTGAAATGTCCTGCTAAATAATAATGATTTAAATTCATTTGTGGAAGAAAAATGTACTAGCTATATATACAATAGGCTCAAAATAAGCAGCTTAAGGGGACAAAAACAAGTCTATTACAGTCCTACATAGCAGCTTCAATTTGGGGTACAGTTTGAGTTTCTTTTCTAAGAAGGCAGTGTGGTTTTGTATAGAAAATAGTTTTTTTTTTAATGCTGGTAAAGTATAGATAACATGAAATTTACCATTCTAACCATTAAAACTATTTTTTATTGACATATACCTGACTTACAATATTATATTAGTTTCAGTTGTACAACATAGTGATTCAATATTTGTATAGATTATACTCCATATAAAGCTATTATAAAATATTGGCTATATTTGCTGTGCTGTCATTCTAACCATTTTTAAGGGTAGGGTCCTCCTGGATCTGAGATGTCAATTCCTTCTGTGTCACTATCCTTTTATGCTCAGGCTTAGATCATTCATTTTTGTGTGGTAAAATAACATAACATAAAATTTTAAAGCAATTTTAACATTTTTAAGTGTACTTTAGTGGTTTCATGTATATTCACATTGTTGTGTAACCATCACCACTCTCCATCTCCAGAAATTTTTCTTCATCCTATACTGAAACTCTGTACCCTCTAAACCATAACTCCTGATTCTCCCTTCCCTTAGCCCCTGGTAACCTCTATTCTACTTTCTGTCTATGAATTTTACTATTCTAGGTATCTCATATAAGTGTAATCATACAATATTTGTCTTTTTGTGTCTGTCTTATTTCAGTTAGCATATGTCTTCTAGGGTCATCCCCCATGTTGTACCATGCGTCAGAACTTCCTTCCGTTTTAAGACTGAGTACTATTCCATTGTATGTACATACCACATTTTGTTCATCCATTCATCTGTCAATGGACATTTGCTTTGTTTCTACCTTTCAGCTATTGTGAATGATGCTACTGTGAACATTGGTATACATGTATCTGTTTGAGTCTCTCCTTTCAATTTTTTTGGTTACATGTCCAGAAGTGGAGCTGTTGCTGGATCATATAAGTAAGTCTATAAGAGGCTAGTTTAAGAGCGATCTGGTTTCAAATTTAGCTTCAAACCCTAGCAGGTGTATAATCTTGAGGCAATATACCATGGTGGTTATATGAATGAGCTAGAGGGCTGACTGTCTGGGTCCAGGTTCTGACTTCATTGCTTCCTAGCTACTACTCAATCTCCGTGCTTCAGTTTGCACATCTGTAAAATAGGAGAATAAATGTATGAATTGCATTGGGTTCTTGTAGGGATTAGTTATTATTGTTCATTTGTTCCTTTATTACACCTAAAATAATGACTTATGAATGGCTTCAGGGGGTCTGTGAACTCCTCAATATTATATATAAATCTTTCTGTACAAGTGCACTTTTAGATTTTTCAGAAGAGTTACAGTGGTTTATTTTTCCCTTTCTTAGTCAGATTCTCAAAGGGACCCTGATCTATCAAAGGGGGAGAAGTGCTATCCTAAAAGAAGTTAGCGGCCTATAATTTAACACCAAGCCTTATAAATGTAAGCTTGATTAAGCAAGCTTGTAAAATGTCCCATGATGTTTTGGGATGAGGTATTCTCTGTGTTGCCTTTGTTCTCCTGGCTAAATTCCAGCCAAGGAAATCCCCTTGCAGCAATCCCCTTTCTGTTCCCAACTATTATAGTATTGCTACAAATGGTAAAAAAAAAAAAAAAAAAGAAAAAAAAAAAAAAAAAAAAAAAAGGAAAAGAAAAAGAAAAAAATCTAAAAAATTCCCAATTCCATATATAAAGAGAAAGTAAGATATCTGACAGACACACCAAAACATGTGTGAGTGTGTGTGTGTGTATGTGTAATAATTAACCTAACTTCAGCTTTGGATAACCACTTCTTGGGCTTAATATAATAAGGTAACCCACAGCTTAATGTAATATACCAATTTACTTATTAACTCTCCAAGTAGTATAAACATAATGTAAGGCACCTCAGAGGAAGGCAAACAATGCATCACATGAGAAAGAGAAGTGATGATAAAGAAAAGCCTATGAGGGCTGCAACAAAGCAGCTCAGTCTCTTCAAAGAATAAAGCTGTGATGGAAACCCATCTTTCATAATTAGCAAAGGGTCTTTTTAAAAGTACTCCATTAATGTGGTGTAGCTGAATCTCCCTTAATAATAATTATTCCTTAGATTTGCATACTACTTTTAACATTTCAAAGAGCTTTTACAGGCTTTATCCTAAAATCAGTGTGGGCTTCCTCTGCTTCCCCAGGGGCCTGCAGGTGTTCACTGCCACGACTCCTCATGGTAGGATAACCTGGAAGCCTGCTGCATTGGCATGCTGGGTCTAAACAAGTAGCAGAGTGGAACTCCATAGCTTGCAGTATAGATCTTTATCCACTAATCCTAAGTCCTCCTCTTGAACAAGATTAGTGAAGCAAAACTAGATTGCAGCAAGCCTAAACTAAGAAGTCCAGAAAAGAGCACTTCAGGCCTTGGAACTATTCTGTATCACACTCATCCAGATACTATTCAACAAATATTTATTGGCTGTCTAATAGTGGCCAGGCATTGTTTTAACGCTGGGTATGTTGCAGTTAACCAATTAATGCCTTTGACAACAAAGAGTAGATATTCCAGTGGAGGAAGGGAGATAACAAAATAAACAAATACATATATAGTATGTTAGCTGATGAAAAGTGTTAAGGTATGTTTAAGGGGCAGCCAATGTGGGGTAGAGTGGTAGGGCGTCAGGTTCCAGGAGGAGCTTGGTGCCCAACTCCACAGAACCTTGTAGCTACTGTAAGGAATTTGGTTTTTACTTAGAGTAAGAAGTGAGATAAGGAGGCATTGAAGGATTTGAAGCAGAAGCACGACATGATCAAATTTACATTTTAATAACGTCGTCTGGCTGCGGTGTTGAGAACAGATTGAAGTGGGCATGAGAGACAGCTATTGCAATAATCCAAGTGAGAACAAGAGTGATATTTCCCTCATGCCCCTTTTCAATCAAAACCCACCCCCTGCCCCAGTAAACTATTGATCTTATTTTTTTTTACCACTATAGATTAGTTCTACTGGTTCTAGAGTTTCATACAAAAGGAAGACAATGAGGTAATGGAGAGGAGGGGCTGGGAGGATATCTGAAGGCTGGTTGTGGAGGGAGGTGGATGCAGCATTCACCAGTAAGAAATAATATATTTTATTGTTCCCTCTTTGTTGGTTAGTGGTTTACATGGTATTTTGAGCTGTAAAAAAATCTGTCAACTGCTTTGGGTTAGGCCACGTCATGCCACAGTGTCTGAGAGTTCTTAGACAGATGAGCAGAAACAAGACCTGTTGAATGCCCTACCCTCCTTAGGTGGGGACCTCTTTAAAGACTTGGTTCTGCAACCATCTGTGTAGTGGGTGTACAGGACTGTCAATGGCAGTAGAGTGTTCATTTCCTTGCCTGTATTTTAACTCTCCTCTTCACCACAAGTCAATTATATACTGAAGCATATGTATTTCATGAGTTTACTGCACTACTTATCACCTCATTTGCTACCATTTACCCTCACTCCATAAAAGATCAGCAAAGTCTATCTAAAGCAGTTTCACACCCATACATCTCTACAATGTTGATTTAATTACACCCTTTAAAAACTGGAAAACAATAACATAATTGAACTTTAAAAATATATACTTGGAATAATAGTTTACAAACATTTTGTATTCTTTTCTTTTCACTTATGATATAGATTGCATTTCAACCAGTAGGAAAAAAATATTTATTAGTTTATCATGTCACTAAGCAACTGTTTATTTTAAAAGTTTGAACAGGGGCTTCCCTGGTGGCACAGTGGTTGACAGTCCGCCTGCCGATGCAGGGGACTTGGGTTCGTGCCCTGGTCCGGGAGGATCCCACATGCTGCGGAGTGGCTGGGCCCGTGAGCCATGGCTGCTGAGCCTGTGGTCCGCAATGGGAGAGGGCACAACAGGGGGAAGCCTGGATACCACAAAAAAAAAAAAAAAAAAAAAAAGTTTGAACAAGTATTGATTGCCTGAAGTGATTAACATATTGGATGAAAAGACAATGGGTACAACAGTTAACCTCTAAACAACTTCACAGCCTATTACAGTATTTTTAAAAAATCTTATTTATGTATATCAATTATATCTCAATAAAACTAGAAAAACTGTAATTTGAGATGGTTAAGTGTAATCATTTTTCAGTACATTCAAGCCCTAAGTAACTAAACATCGCCGTTAATACACACAATTTGAGTGTATTCTATAAATAGAGCCCTGTCCTAGTTACTAAGTATAAAAAAAATGAATAAAGTATGAGACATGCTTTTGAGGGAATCATCGTTTCTTCTCCACCAAAATGAACCAAATTGGCAAAGTGTCCACAATGAACATGGATTTTCATATCACTTGCTTATTTTATGAAAATAAGAAATATCATGAGCAACATGTGGCACTCTCATCATTTGAGATGGAAACAACGGTAAAAACTTATAAAATCTAATCTGTGAGTTGATAATAGTAACTAATAGATTTTTTCAATAAGCAGTGGGCAGTCTGGCTGCCAGTATCCATTTCTGGTCACACAAAATCAGTGTTTAAAAAGAAAAGTCTGTAATTTTCTTAGAGGGAAAAACACAACCCATTTTCAGACAAGCACAAAGTAAAAAGTTCCATTAAGCCTTCTGAAGAGTTTGAAGGTTATGATTTAAAAGAGTGTTCGGCCACTGAAAAAAGTATTCTGTGGCTTTTCATATCACCACCACTAACTACCCTCCCTGATGCAGTGCAATATGGTAAAGGGCCAATTCTACATTGTGGCCATGAGGCATGTGCAACAGCTTGCAATGAGCAGGAAGTCAGTGTGAGAGCCCCAGGGCTGTTGAAGGAGGATGGTTCAAGGTCAAGGCAAACCACACTGTATGCTTCTCCACTTGAAGTGAAATTAAGTTAAAATGAGTACTCTAGGGTTGCCCAAAGAGGAAAAAATGGCCAGAGAAGAAAATCCCACGGGTGTATATGGAAGAGACAAAGGGTGGATGCGATTATAATTGTGATAGTGGTAGGGGTGTGGAATTACTCTGGGGAGGTGGAAAGTGCAGACCTGTTGGAATGGAGGTATATATGGGATGCTTGCTTGGATATGAGCCTCATATATATTTTTAACACGAAGTATAGCATCTTGTTCTTTCTTCCAAATCACTGCATCCATACCTTAAGGAGGGCTCTGAAATTAATAAATAATCCGTTATGGAGCCATAGTTTCTTGTATTTAAAAGTAATGCTGAACGAGGAATACGAAAATAATAAATGAATCTTCTCACTTACCTTCTCCAGTGTGGCTTGAACCACTGATTCGCTTTCTGTATCTAGGGCAGAAGTAGCCTCATCTAAGATCAGAATCTTCGGGTTTCGAACTAAAGCTTGAGCAATCACGATTCTCTGTTTCTGTCCTCCACTCATTTGAGCTCCTTTTTCCCCTACCAAGGTATTACATTTCTAATGAAAAATAGGAAAGAAAACAGAAACAGAAGGTAGCATGGTTAGATGATTAGAACAGGAAATGGCAATCACAGTTGTGTTTTAATGCCAGCTTAATCTCTACTTCAGCTTGGCTGGTATTGACTTATGATTTGTTCTTTGTAAAAACAAACAACTATTTTAAAAGAGTGTAGTGAAGTGAAGCCCTAAGAAAAATTTGGCTAGGACTAAAAGACATGAGAACATAGGATAATCAAGGATTTTAAGGAAGATTAACAATAATCTGAACCGATTTTCAAAGTTTTAAAGACATTTTTTGAATGCACTGGTATCTTTAAAAGCAACACTATCTGGACTCAACATGTTGAATTGATCTATTTGGTTTTCTTTCACCAATACTGTACTGCCTTGATTACTGTAGCTTTATAATAAGTCTTGGAAAGTTGGATAGTGTAGTCTTTTAACTTTGTTCTTCCTCAACATCGTGTTGGCTATTCTTGGTCTTTCGCCTTTCCACATAAACTTGACAATCAGTTTGTTGATATCCGCAAAATAACTTGCTGGGATTTCGATTCAGATTGCGTAGAATCTATAGATCAAGTTGGAAGAACTGACGTTTTGACAATATTGAGTCTTCCTTTCCATGAATATGGACTATCTCTCCATTTATTTAATTCTTTGATTTTATTTGTCAGAGTTTTGTAGTTTTCTTTATATAAATTTTGTATGTACCTTGTTAGATTTATACCTAAGTATTTCATTTCTTGGAGTCCTAATATAAATGGTATTGTGTTTTTAATGTCCAATTCTACTTGTTCATTGTTGGTATATAGAAAAGTGACTTTTGTATATTAATCTTGTATACGGCAGACTCGATATAATTGCATTGTGTACCTTTTTGGTCTGTTTTCTTTTATCTAGCATAATATTTTTGAGATTCATCCATGTTGTGTGTATCAGTAATTCACTCCTATTTATTCACAATGTGTATCTATCTTGGGTTGCCAGATTTAGCAAAAACAAAAACACACCAAGAACCATGGAGCTCAGTTAATTTTGATTTTCAGGTAAACGATGGAATACTTTTTTAGTATATTGCATACAATACTTGGGATATACTCATACTAAAAATTATTATTTATCTGAGATTCAAATTTTACTGAAAATTCTGTATTTCATCTGGCAACCCTATATAAATCACAATTTGTTTATACATTCAGCTGCTGATGAACATTTGGGTTATTTCCACTTTTAGAAAATTATGAACAAAGCTGTTATGAATATTCATGTACATGATATTCTTGTAGCCATATTTTCATTTCTTTTGGAAAAATATGTAGGAATAGAATGCTGAGTCATAAGTGTTATGTTTAACATTATAGTAAACTGTCAAATTTCTTTCTAAAATGATTGTACCAATTTCACTTTATTCAGAATGAAAGAGAGATCCAACTGCTTTATATCCTAACCAGAAGTTATCATTGTTATTCCTTTTAATTCTGGCCATTCTACTGAATGTGAAATGGTATGCCATTGTGGTTTTACTTAGGATTTCCCTGATGACTAATAATGTTGAATATTTTTCATGTATATTTTCTCATTTGATTATTTTTTGGTGAAATGTCTGTTCAAGTTTTTGTCCAGTTTTTATTTTATTTTATTTTTTGGTCTAATTACCATTTTGCAAAGTTCTTTATATATTCTGGGTGCACATCCTTTGTCAGGTCTGTGTATTGAATATTTTCTTTCACTCTGTGTCTTTCCTTTTTATTTTCTAAATGGTGTCTTTTAAAAGGTTTTAATTTCAATAAAGCCCAGTTTATCATTTTTTTAACTAGTAAGTGCTTTTCCCATAAATTTTTGCCTACCTTAAGGTCACAAAGATTTTCTCCTAAGTTTTTATTTCTGAAGTTTTATGGCTTAAGTTTTTACATTTGGTCTAAGATTCATGGCAAATTATACGTGTATATAGTATGAGGTAAGGGCCACATTTCTTTTTTTTTTTTCCCATATGGATATCCAATTTTTCCAACACCATTTGTTGAAAAGACTTTCCTTTCTCCCATTGAATTACATTGACCTTGTCAAAAATCAATTGACTAGGTATGTATGGGTCTATTTCTAGACTCTCTATTGTGTTCCACTGACCTACAAGTCCATTGTTATGTCATTACCACTGTCTTAATTGCTGTCTTAAAATTAGCTATTATAGGTCTTCCAGCTTTGTTGTTCTTTTATCAAAATTGTTTTGGCTATTCTTGGTCCTTTAAATTTCCAAATAAATTTTGTAATCAGCATGTTGATTTCTGCACATGCAAAAAGACTGCTGGGATTTTGATTGAAATAGCATTAAATTTATACATCAATTTGGGGAGAATCCATACCTTTAAAAAATTCAATCTCTAAATCAACGAATAAGGTACATCTTATTTATTTAGGTATTCTTTATTTTTTATTTTTTTAACATCTATATTGGAGTATAATTGCTTTACAATTGTGTGTTAGTTTCTGCTTTATAACAAAGTGAATCATTTATACATATACATATGTCCCCATATCTCTTCCCTCTTGCGTCTCCCTCCCTCCCACCCTCCCTATCCCACCCCTCTAGGTGGTCACAAAGCACCCAGCTGATCTCCCTGTGCTACGCAGCTGCTTCCCACTAGCTATGTATTTTACGTTTGGTAGTGTATATATGTCCATGCCACTCTCTCACTTTATCACAGCTTACCCTTCCCCCTCCTCATATCCTCAAGTCCATTCTCTAGTAGGTCTGTGTCTTTATTCCTGTCTTACGCCTAGTTTCTTCACGACCTTTTTTTTTCGTTTCTTTTCTTTTTTTAGATTCCATATATATGTGTTAGTATACAGTATTTGTTTTTCTTTCTGACTTACTTCACTCTGTATGACAGACTCTAGGTCCATCCACCTCACTACAAATAACTCAATTTCACTTCTTTTTATGGCTGAGTAATATTCCATTGTATATATGTGCCACATCTTCTTTCTCCATTCATCTGTCGATGGACACTTAGGTTGCTTCCATGTCCTAGCTATTGTAAATAGAGCTGCAATGAACATTTTGGTACATGTCTCTTTTTGAATTATGGTTTTCTCAGGGTATATGCCCAATAGTGGGATTGCTGGGTCGTATGGTAGTTCTATTTGTAGTTTTTTAAGGAACCTCCATACTGTTCTCCATAGTGGCTGTACCAATTTACATTCCCACCAACAGTGAAAGAGGGTTCCCTTTTCTCCACACCGTCTCCAGCATTTATTGTTTGTAGATTTTTCTCCCTTTTCTTCCTTCTCCCTTTTTTTCTTGATGAGTCTGGCTAATGATTTATCAACTTTGTTTATCTTCTCAAAGAACCAGCTTTTAGTTTTATTGATCTTTGCTATTGTTTCCCTCATTTCTTTTTCATTTATTTCTGACCTGATCTTTATGATTTCTTTCCTTCTCCTAACTGGGGTTTTTTTGTTCTTCTTTCTCTAATTGCTTTAGGTGTAAGGTTAGTTTGTTTATTTGAGATGTTTCTTGTTTCTTGAGGTAGGATTGTATTGCTATAAACTTCCCTCTTAGAACTGCTCTGCTGCATCCCATAGGTTTTGGGTCACCGTGTTTTCATTGTCATTTGTTTCTAGGTATTTTTTGATTTCCTCATTGATTTCTTCAGTGATCTCTTGGTTATTAAGTAGTGTATTGTTTAGCCTCTGTGTGTTTGTATTTTTTACAGATTTTTTCCTGTAATTGATATCTAGTCTCATAGCATTGTGGTCGGGAAAGATACTTGATACGCTTTCAATTTTCTTAATTTTACCAAGGCTTGATTTGTGACCCAAGTTATGATCTATCCTGGAGAATGTTCCATGAGCACTTGAGAAGAAAGTGTATCCTGTTGCTTTGGGATGGAATGTCCTACAAATATCAATTAAGTCCATCTTGCTTAATGTATTATTTAAAGCTTGTGTTTCCTTATTTATTTTCATTTTGGATGATCTATCCATTGGTGAAAGTGGGGTTGTTCAAGTCCCTTACTATGATTGTGTTACTGTCCATTTCCCCTTTTATGGCTGTTAACATTTGCCTTATGTATTGAGGGGATCCTATGTTGGGTGCATAAATATTTACAATTATTATATCTTCTTCTTGGATCAATCCCTTGATCATTATGTAGTGTCCTTCTTTGTCTCTTGTAGTAGTCTTTATTTTAAAGTCTATTTTTTCTGATATGAGAATTGCTACTTCAGCTTTCTTTTGATTTCCATTTGCATGGAATATCTTTTCCCATCCCCTCACTTTCAGTCTGTATGTGTCCCTAGGTCTAAAGTGGGTCTCTTGTAGACAGCATATATACGGGTCTTGTTTTTGTATCCATTCAGCCAGTCTATGCCTTTTGGTTGGAGCATTTAATCCATTTACATTTAACGTAATTATCAACATGTATGTTCCTATGACCATTTTCTTAATTGCTTTGGGTTTGTTATTGTAGGTCTTTTCCTTCTCTTGTGTTTCCTGCCTAGAGAAGTTCCTTTAGCATTTGTTGTAAAGCTGGTTTGGTGGTGCTGATTTCTCTTAGCTTTTGCTTGTCTGTAAAGGTTTTAATTTCTCCGTTGAATCTGAATGAGATCCTTGCTGGCTAGAGTAATCTTGGTTGTAGGTTTTTCCCTTTCATCACTTTAAATATGTCCTGCCAGTCCCTTCTGGCTTTCAGAGTTTCTGCTGAAAGATCAGCCGTTAACCTTATGGGGATTCTCTAGTATGTTATTTGTTGCTCTTCCTTTGCAGCTTTTAATATTTTTTCTTTGTATTTAATTTTTGATAGTTTGATTAATATGTATCTTGGCATGTTTCCCCTTCGATTTATCCTGTATGGGACTCTCTGTGCTTCCTGGACTTGACTATTTCCTTTCCCATATTAGGGAAGTTTTCAACTATAATCTCTTCAAATATTTTCTCAGTCCCTTTCTTTTTCTCTTCTTCTTCTGGGACCCCTATAATTTGAATGTTGGTGCATTTAATGTTGTCCCAGAGGTCTCTGAGACTGTCCTCAGTTCTTTTCATTCTTTTCTCTTTATTCTGCTCTGCAGTAGTTATTTCCACTATTTTATCTTCCAGGTCACTTATCCGTTCTTCTGCCTCAGTTATTTTGCTATTGATCCCTTCTAGAGAATTTTTAATTTCATTTATTGTCTTGTTCATCATTGTTTGTTTGCTCTTTGGTTCTTCTAGGTCCTTGTTAAATGTTTCTTGTATTTTCTCTATTCTATTTCCAAGATTTTGGATCATGTTTACTATCATTATTCTGAATTCTTTTTCAGGTAGACTGCCTATTTCCTCTTCATTTGTTAGGTCTGGTGGGTTTTTGCCTTGCTCCTTCATCTGCGGTGGGTTTTTCTGTCTTCTCATTTTGCTTAACTTACTGTGTTTGGGGTCTCCTTTTCACAGGCTGCAGGTTCATAGTTCCCATTGTTTTTGGTGTCTGTCCCCAGTGGCTAAGGTTGGTTCAGTGGGCTGTGTAGGCTTCCTGGTGGAGGGGACTAGTGCCTGTGTTCTGGTGGATGAGGCTGGTTCTTGTCTTTCTGGTAGACAGGTCCACGTCCGGTGGTGTGTTTTGGGGTGTCTGTGGCCTTATTATGATTTTAGACAGCCTCTCTACTAATGGATGGGGTGTGTTCCTGTCTTGCTAGTTGTTTCATATAGGGTGTCCTGCACTGTAGCTTACTGGTCGTTGAGTGAAGCTGGGTCTTGGTGTTGAGATGGAGGTCCCTGGGAGATTTTCGCCATTTGATATTACGTGGAGCTGGGAGGTCTCTTGTGGACCAGTGTCCTGAACTTGGCTCTCCCACCTCAGAGGCATAGCTCTGATGCCTGGCTGGAGCACCAAGAGCCTTTCATCCACACAGCTCAGAAAAAAAGGGAGAAAACATAGAAAGAAAGAAGGAAAGAAGATAAAATAAAATTAAGTACAATAAAATAAAGTTATTAAAGTAAAACAGAAAAAAATAATTATTAAGAAAAAAATTTTAAAAAGTAAAAAAAACCCCAAAGAACGGACAGACAGAACCCTGGGACCAATGGTAAAAACAAAGTTGTACAGACAAAATCACACACAGAAGCATACACATACACACAACAGGAGAAAAAGGGGGTAAAAATATATATATATCTTTGCTCCCAAAGTCCACCTCCTCAATTTGGGATGATTAGTTGTCTCTTCAGGTATTCCACAGATGCAGGGTACATCAAGTTGATTGTGGAGATTTAATCCGCTCCTCCTGAGGCTGCTGGGAGAGATTTCCCTTTCTCTTCTTTGTTTGCACAGCTCCCGGGTCTCAGCTTTGGATTTGGCCCCGCCTCTGCATGTAGGTCACCCGAGGGTGTCTGTTCCGGCTCAGACAGGACGGGGTTAAAGGAGCCGCTGATTCGGGGCCTCTGGCTCACTCAGGCCCGGGGGAGGGAGGGGCACGTAATGCGGGGCGAGCCTGCGGCGGCAGAGGCCGGCGTGACGTTGCACCAGCCTGAGGCGCGCCATGCGTTCTCCCGGGGAAGTTGTCCCTGGATCCCGGGACCCTGGCAGTGGCGGGCTGCACAGCCTCCCGGGAGGGGAGGTGTGGATAGTGACCTGTGCTTGCACACAGGCTTCTTG
>NW_006792830.1:68956-96798 GCF_000442215.2 Lipotes vexillifer | reverse complement strand
GGGGTCCGCGCTGATAGCCGCGGCTCGCGCCCATCTCTGGAGCTCCTTTAAGCGGCGCTCTGAATCCCCTCTCCTTGCGCACCCGGAAACAAAGAGGCAAGAACAAGTCTCTTGCCTCTTCGGCAGCTTCAGACTTTCTCCCAGACTCCCCCCACCCCCCCGGCCAGCCGTCTTGCACTAGCCCCTTCAGGCTGTGTTCACACCACCAGTCCTCTCCCTGGGATCCGACCGAAGCCCGAGCCTCAGCTCCCAGCCCCCACCCACCCCTGTGGGTGAGCAGACAAGCCTCTCAGGCTGGTGAGTGCTGGTCGGCACTGGTCCTCTGTGCGGGAATCTTTCCGCTTTGCCCTCCACACCCCTATTAATGTGCTCTCTTCTGTGGCTCCGAAGCTTCCCCCCTCCGCCACCCACAGTCTCCGCCCGTGAAGGGGCTTCCTAGTGTGTGGAAACCTTTCCTCCTTCTCAGCTCCCTCCCACTCGTGCAGGTCCTGTCCCTATTTTTTTGTCTGTTTTTTCTTTTGCCCTACCTAGGTATTTGGGGAGTTTCTTGCCTTTTGGGAAGTCTGAGGTCTTCTGCCAACATTCAGTAGGTGTTCTGTAGGAGCTGTTCCACATGTAGACGTATTTCTGATGTATTTGTGGAGAGGAAGGTGCTCTCTGCATCTTACTCTTCTGGCATCTTGAAGCTCCTCTCTATTTAGGTATTTAATTTCTCTCAGCAATGTTCTACCTTTTTTACATAGAAGATTTACAGATCTTTCATTATTCTACTTCATATTTTTTGTTGCTATTGTGAATGCCACTTTTAATTTTATTGGTAGTTGTTGCTACTATTTAGAGATCTAGTTCATTTTTTTCATAGTTATAGGTCTTACTAAAGTTATCTATCTACTTCTCTTTGAGTGAGTTTGTGTCTTTCAAGGAAAAGAACTTCATCTAAGTTAGCAAATTTATAGGCATATTTTTGTTCATAGTATTCCTGTATTAACCTTTTAATATCTTTGGGATTAATAGTGATGTACCTTCTTTGATCCCCGATATTGGTAATTTCTCTTCTCTTTTTTGTTTCTTTATCAGGCTTCCTACAGTTTTACTGATTTTATTGATCTTTTATGGAAACAGCTTTTGGTTTCAATGACTGTTTCTAATGTTTTTCTGGTTTTGATTTCACTGATTTCTGCTCTAGTCTTTATTATTTCTCTTGTACTTGCTTTGGGTTTGATTTGCTCTTCTTACTCTAGTTTCTCAAGGTGGAAACTTAGTTTACAGATTTTAGATCTTTTTCTTTTCTAAAGTAAGCACATAATGCTGTAAGTTTCTCTTAAAGTAGTGCTTTAACTGTACATTGACGCTTGAACAATGTAGGTATTAGGGGCACCAACCCCCGTGCAGTTAAAAACCAAGTATAACTTTACAGTCGGTCCTCTGTGTCCACATCCTTGAATTCAACCAGCTGTGGGTCGTGTAGTACTACAGTATGTATTTATTGAAAAAGGAATCCATGTATAAGTGAACACATACAGTTCAAGCTCATGTTGTTCAAGGATCAACTGTATTCCACAAATACTGATATCTTGCATTTTCATTTACTTCAAAATAGTTTTTAATTTTCCTTGAAACTTCCTCTTTGAGCCATAGGTTATGTAGAAGTAGGTTCTTTAATTTTCAAATATTTGTGGATTTTCCAGATATATTTCTGTTATTGATTTCTACATTTTAATTCTGTTGTGGCAGAAGAACATACTTTACATGTTTCCTTTGAAATTATAAGTTTTTTCTCCCAATGGTAAAATCGATAGCTAGTGGGAAGCAGCCACATAGCACAGGGAGATCAGCTCCGTGCTTTGTGTCCACCTAGACGAGTGGGAAGGAGACTCAAGAGGGAGGAGATATGGGGATATATGTATATGTACACTTGATTCACTTTGTTATAAAGCAGAAACGAACACACCATTGTAAAGCAATTATACTCCAATAAAGATGTTAAAAACAAAACAAGAATATTGTTTAGCTCAGTGAACAGTCCATGTGCACTTGAGAGAAATGTTTTCTGCTGTTATTGGGTGGAGTGTTCTATAAATATCAGTTAGATCTAGTTGGTTGATAGTATTGTTCAGGTCATCTATATCCTTAGTGATGTTTTGCCTGCTTGTTCTATCAAGTACTAAAGCCTTCAGCTAAAAATGTGGATATGTCTCTTTCTCCTTTCACATGTACCAGTTTTTCTTCTTGCATTTTGAAGTTTTTCTTAAGTGCATAAACATTTAGTTGTTGTTTTTCTTGCCTATGGATCATAGTTTCCTGTTTCTTTGCACATCTAGGTATTGTAGAATATATACTGAATTCTGTGCATGAATGTTGAAGAGACTCTGAATTCTGTTTTCTTAAGAAAATGTTGATTTTTATCCTCATAGGCAATTCAAATATTGACTGATCATCTTGAACTATGTAATCTTGGTTTTATGCTTTGTTGGGGTTAATCTATAGAAAGTCTCAAAACTTGGCAGGACCCAACATCCAAGTTCTATCTCCTTTAGGGATCTTGTCATGGCTTGGTTTTAGGATTTGTTAGAGCAGGTCTAGAGTCAGCCTTACTCTGAGGTGTGGTCTTTACCCCTAAGGTGTGACTGTTTTTGGTGTCTCAGCTATATGCCTGAGGTATTAAAAATGGTGTTAATGTGACCTCTCCACTCTGGCTGGGTTGTGTTTTCAACATCTCCACTATACTGCTTGACTTCTACTATCTCGGCTCTACTCTCGGCTTTGTAGCAGCTGCTCTGTGGTAAGCCACAGGTAAGCTTATCCTCAGAGAAGGATTCCCAAGGGATGTCTACATGGACTTCTGCCCCCTACCTCATGTCCACAGCTCTCTCATTTTGCCTCTCCAGTTACTTAAGCTGCCCTGAGATTCTACCTCTGCCTTTTAGCTCAGTGGGACTGCCATGTTCTCTCTGGTTTCCATTTTACAGAGATATGGTCAGAAATTTGTTCCCAGGAAGCGTGCTGAAAATTCATGGACTTTCTTAAAGAGTTTCCTTTCTCTCAGGAATCACAGTTTTGTGATACCTCTTATCCAGTGCTTGGAAACAATTGTCCTATGTCTCACATATTTTGGCCAGTTTTATGGCTGTTTATGGGAAAAGGCTAGCAAGTATCAGTTAATCCTAATATATTAATTCAAAAATATGTGTATATCATAGAAGGAGTAATGGTATTTATTTCTGAGTATAGCTTTCCCTAAATTTTCACCTATACGAATTAACCACTTCTGTAACTTTTATTTATTATTATGCTTATTCTTATTTCCCTGGTTAACCATGGCTGTGGAATTTAGTTTCTATCATAATAACCCAGCATTTTTAATTTGTTCTTTGGATTATGTCTTTAGGATTTACTATTAGATTTATAGCAAGTGACATCTTTGTGTAAATATTGGACTTTTAGTAAAAGCAAGTCATAACTTATAAGGAATGACTTAAGAGGTACCAGAAAACTTTCTAATTCCAGGTGGGAAACTGAAGATCGTTGGTGTTTTGAGGAAAGGAAGTCACTGAAAATGTCAAAAGGTCAAAGAAAGGAAGTCTTTGTTTTCCCAAACCACACAGCAAAGAATGACCTCAAGCCTTTAATGTTTTCTGTCCTAATTATGACTCTAAATAATGGGGATAGGTGGTAATGAATGGCAAACATAAGTTTTTATGAAATAAACAAAAGAGAACAAAATTATTATGACCTATGGAGTGTAGTTTGTAAAATATATCCATTAAAACAAACTTTTTTTGTTATGGTTGCCTTCTGGGATGTTGGAATTTTATTTGTGTTTTTAATTTCAAATCTCATCCTTTCATATTTCACGAGGTTCTCCCTACAACAATTTCAGAGGATGCTGATGAACAAATACTTTGAGAAATAGAAATATTTTTAGAGCTCTCTATCAATTTTAAATAGCCATTAGGATCCTATATGTCCGAATACCCAAAATTATAGTTTACTGTATCTCTTTCCAACTATCATTTCACATGTCTTGTCCAATATTAGCTCCATGTACTTATAAAGTCAATGGTATTTTTCCTTTGCCTTATCACAGAACCGATCTGAGCACTGTGTGTGACATTCCCACACTTAGCCACAAGATGGTGTTGCAAACCAACATTTTTGCAGATACATGATATCCCTCAGCTTTCACCGATGATTTTGCTTCATATTTCTTTGTTATATTTTAACATATCCCTTATTTTTTTCTTTTCCATTTGCAGTGAGAACCAGTAAGAACTAAACAGATTAAAAATTGGAACTTTCAAGGATGTATTTCTTCTTTTGGTTGTTACCACGCTCTCTCATTTTCAGATGTGTCACCTAGGACAATGCAAAACTTAATCACACTCCCCCTACTCTGTAGATGTTATTGTTATTTAACTTATTTTGGAATATTTCAGTGCTTTACACTTAAGCTAAGGATATAGGCTACATAGTGTACTTACCATGGGGAACTCCATTATAAAATCATAAGCATTTGCTTCCTTTGCTGCTTTCTCAATGTCTTCATCAGTCACGCCATCTCGCCCGTATCTAATATTGTTATTAATGGTGGTCCCAAACAAAACAGGCTCTTGGCTGACCACTCCAAAATGTTCTCGATAATGCTGCACATTTAAAGTTCTGATGTCGTTACCATCCACCGTGATCTGTGAATCCAAAGGAATGAATCACGTTTTGATGCCTTTCACTGCATTGGGTTAGAGTCCTTTTTACTACTGCAGAACATCAGCTGAGAAGCAGGTTATTTCAGGAAACAATGACTGACTATATTTTGATAAAATATTTATAGCATGTATAATGCCAATAGACTTTTTCTGGTAGTTGGGAATTAATAAAACCTAAAAAAAAATGACTTAAAATTTGGCCAAACTACCTGAATATCTTTACTCTACGATCCACAGATTAGGTATTATGAGGATATATACTCTAGGAGCCACAAATATTATCATGTAAACACATGTAAAAAACTGAAGTTTTGTTATTTTAAGACTGATGTGACCTTTGCACTTTTTTTCTAGGAAACATCCTTCCTTCCCTTCAACAGCCCACTCCTCTGCAAAAGGTAAAAGTGCATTCTATTTACTGCTATAAATAATATTAAATGAACATTGTCTTCTCCATAGATAGTACCATTACCTATTATCCCAACATATTCCAATGACAGAAGCCAAGGTTTGATAATTATAACTCTGGTATTTCACACCAACTGGTATTCTGCCTGGGCATGGATATTCTATGCAACTGCTTTATGTAAGGAATGCTAATCCAGTAATTTATTTATTCAATATTAGCATGGATACATGAGTCTAGTAAACTCCAAATGAAGACTTAAGAAATCAAATTTAAGTTTTAGAAGAGTAGATTTTCTTTTAAAAATAACAGTTGAAAAACTGAATAGAAGCATTAAGAATTATGCTTTTGTGACTATCATAGTCTTGTTCTCTATGCTGTTTACAAGGGTGAGAAAGTTAAGTGCAACATGTGGATGACAGAAAAAAATGAGACAGTATATTTTCTACAGATATTATTCTTTTGGGATGTTTTGAGAAACTGAAATTCTTGATAAGTTCTGTGTACTACAAATTAATATTTTATTTTTCTCTATAGCATTTATTATCTTCTAACATATTATATAATTTACTTATTTTATTTATTGTCTGTCTCTACTTATTAGAATGTAAACTTGATGAGGGAAGAGACGTTTTTATGCTTTGTTCACCAATGTATTCCCAGCACCTAGAAGAATGTCTGGCACTTTGTAGGTGCTCAATAAATATTTGTTGAATGAATGAATATGCAGGAAAGAAAACAATATGGTTTCTCTCCCAGTTCCACTGTTAAAAATTAAAAGTTGACACAGCTGTAAGCTCTCTGTAATAGGTGGAATTTCCAAATCTTGTCGTGTGGACTGCGTGTGATCTTGCTAGGTGCACTTACAAAGTCGTCATCAGGATCATATAACCTCTGCAAAAGTTGGACTGCTGTACTCTTCCCACTGCTGTTGAGGCCAACCAAGGCTACTGTCTCTCCAGACTTAATTCTGAGATTCAGACCTTTCAGAATCTATTGGAAAGTATGGGGAAAATATTCCATAAAACTAGGATAAGAATATTAATATCTATCTTCAGAAATGTAATGTATAATTATAAACAGGAAAAAATTCTCTGGCACTTAAAAACAAATTTAGATCTTATTACGTTTGTTTCATGTGTGTATATAATAACCTACAAAATTTTGGAGAAAAACGCTAATCATCTCTCTATATAAAGAGGAGATCTAAATTGAGTAATTAAAGATTATTAACTAGCCACAGGAACCGTTTTTTCATATTTTCAACCAAAATAATTTATGTGAATTTCATGACTACCAAGTTAGTGAAAGTTATATCTTCTAACTTGCAACAGTTGAATGAAATCTTGCCAGATATCCCTGTGAGCTATTTAAGGAAGTTCTTTCTTAGAATATATGTAACATTGTTGCAAAACAGACTCCAAACTAAAACAATTGGCAGACTTCTTAGCGACTCCCACGAATAGGATTTCACCACTAAAAAACCTCTTTTTCTAGGGGTGGATCTCACAGGGACATTTCAACTTAGGGGGAGTACTTTTACAATTTTCTCAATAACTGAGGGTTGTTACCAGCATTTAGTATCCAAGGGACCTGCAGTATGAGAGAAACCTCACAAAAAATTACCTTCCCAAAATGACAACAGTAATCCTGTTGAGAAACTCTCACCTATCTTTGCTTACATTTTCCCAAAACATGGGAATATCCGCTTGGATTCTTTCACTTTGATCTCCTCATTTGTAAAGAAAGAGACTCTGTAAACAAACCAAATGTAAAACCTTCAAAGGGCCAAGCAAAGAAAAATGCTCTAAAGGAGGTGACAAATCAGGGACCCCCAGTGAGAGTACCTCCTCTCCCACCTGCACTTTTACTGTAGAATTCGCATCTGTTCTTTCTTTGGAAGAATCTGTGGTTTGTTTATTTAAAGTGGGTGGACTTTTTTGGGGGGGGTAATTATTTATTTTTCAATTTAATAAAAAAGCCTATGTTTCAAGTGTTCATTTAAAAAATACTTGTTTAAAACCCATTCAATGTAACGACAGAATCGGTGCTTAAGTCTTCAGGAAGCCAACCCCAATGTAGTTGCAAAATGGAATTAAAATGCTCTATTTATGTTAAGAAAAATGATAGAAGACAACACTATTCCAATAATGGTAATTAAGT
The DNA here is from genome assembly GCF_000442215.2 of Lipotes vexillifer. Taxonomy (NCBI): domain Eukaryota; kingdom Metazoa; phylum Chordata; class Mammalia; order Artiodactyla; family Lipotidae; genus Lipotes; species Lipotes vexillifer. The sequence goes on along the minus strand of NW_006792830.1, from coordinate 89,526 downwards.
AACAAAAATTTTAAAAAATAAAGAGCTTTGAAAAAAAGAATTTCAATCAAAGACTTAGAGAAAAATAAGGAAGTAGGAGTAGGTATATATTTTTTTGATGCAAATTATGCAGGAGATATTTGGACACTTTAAAAGATATTGAAGGTTGATGGCATCAGTAATTTTACCAATTTCACTTAAAATCATGTCATCCTTTTTCTATAAAGCAGGTGTTTTATTAGGAAGTACTCTTTGCAATCTTTAACAGTAACTACCTTTTTAGATAAATACACTAATAAGATGAAAGGATGAAGACAATAGAAGAGACAGACACATTTTTACAAGAATTTGTCAAAGGCTGAATGATAGAGGGAGAAGGATGCACTTTATGCTGAGTGTGTGTGTGCCTGTGTAAAAGTGAGAGAGAAAGAAACTGAGGCAAAAATGCTGGTGTAGTAAAAGTCCTAGGAAAGAGATAATGGAAAGACACAATATATGCACAATTCCCCCAGGTTAGAAACTTTAGAAAGTTCAAATGAGTTACCTATGCTGAGTGGGAAAACATCCACGGACCACTAGAAGGTGGCAACATCAATCCAAGACACTTTTGCTGTGCTCCCAAATCCAGAGTGAAGGAATTCCAGGAAGTCAAAAATGCTTTAGTCAGTTCAATATAGAGAGGAGGCTGCAAAATGTAACTAGCTCTTCTAGAGTTATTTGTCCATTACGAATCTATCCTTCCTTCTTTCCTTCCTCTCTCTCTTCCTCCCTCCCTCTCTTTCTCTGTCTCTCTCTGTCTCTCTCTCTCTCCCCTCAAGCCTCTAAACAAAGTAGCTAAATCTTGGTCAAAGTGATCCTAAACAATCTCATATGAGGAGATCCTAGCCAGTGGAAGGTAATATTAGAAAACTGTACATTTCCATAATTAAATTTTACTTACTTTGATAGATGGTCTTGATGGATAACTGAAAGAAACATTTTTAAATTCCACATTTCCTTCTATGCATTCCAATTTATAGCCTGTTGTTGAAAACTTATCTTTAGCAGTTTTCTTGGAAAAACAAAGAGGACATCATAAATCTTAGAGAAACTAGGCTGACACGCTCTATATCCTAAAAGTAGCTTAAAGATGGGTTTTCTTTTACAGTGTTCTCCTTTCTGCTTTAGAAGTGCATTGGGTTAGATATGAAGGTTTCAATAAAACACAATCTCTTTGTGGAAGAGTTAAAATAATCTGTCTTTCCATAGCCAACTGGGCAACATGGATTTTGCCCATCTTTTTAAGTGAAATGAAAGTGCCTGTTTTTTGGTTTCCTTCTTGCAGTAATGATAGTTATCTTTCAAGGCAGTTAGGAGTCTTACCTTATCAATAATGTGGAAAATATTAAAGGCGGCTCCTCTGGCTATAGTGAAGGTTTCAAAGCTAGGGGCTGCTGCTCCAATGCAATAACTACTATGGATTACACTAATAAAAACCTACAGGAACAAAAAATAATATTTATCCTTCACAGTTATATAAGAGGGACAACAGAATGAAGTGTATACTTGGTTGAGACTCAGAGGTATATTAGAGAAATTAGGTAGGAAAGAATGGAAGATGCTGCCGAATATAAAGGAAATATTAGTTAATCCAAGTGCAGTTGGCCTTTTCCTAATGTTGAACGACTTCTAATTGTCCCCTAATCTTGTCGTTATTACCTATTGGGAAGCTGAGCAGAAAAATCTGCTTACTGAGGAGTGCTGAACATACATGAACCTGGGTGGGTAAGGAGGTGAGCTGTACTTCCCTGCATGCTGGTTAACTCCTTAACTTTAAAGAAAAGGATATTATAGATTTCATTGTCTTAGAGATGCTGTACTATTTTTTCCCAAACTTTTCTGAATTCTTATATTAGCGGACACCTGTTCATTTTCAGACAGACACATCTCTGCCAAAAGTCAAATAAGCAAAGAACCCCACAGGCTAAGTGCTATTTTCCCTGTCTTATAGATGAGGAAGCTAAAGCTTAGCAAGTCATACACCTATAGTCACACATAAATTGAGGAGGAAAAATGTGCTAAAAATTCCTCATGCTCGTTTCATTTATCAGAAATAAATGAATAGCTTAAAGACTTAAAAATGGAAGTCTCAAGTTCAAAAGATGACTTTAGTTGACAGAAAAGAAATCTACATACAATGGGAAGGCCAAATGAGAACTAAAGTATACAGACCAGATCAATTTAGTTCAGCAAGACAAACGGTTCTTAATCCTGAGCTGATCTGTTTATTATTGAAACTTGGGAGCATAACTGAAAAAATTACAATTTAACGTATAACCATTAAGGGTTTAAAAAACTCTAAATTGATGTTGGACAGAGCTGTGTATAGTCTGTTTTTAACATTATTGTATGCTGAAAGGACAGAGGAAGAGCAGGAGATTCCAATCTACTGAATATTTCCAGAAGAAAACATTTAGCAAGGTGAATGTAGAGCGCTCTCTTATCTCAGCAAGATGGAAAGGAAGCAGTCTCACTAGAGGCTGGTCTTTTTGACTTCTGGATTAAGACAACTCTGTCTCCCAGTGGAGAATTCAATTACGATTCTTTTAAAAACATCATGCTTTTAGAAGACACTAAGCATGCAGGATAAGTAAATCCTGCCAATGTATAACTATAATTTAAAGGTGTATACAAATCATTTGAAGGAAACAAATATTCGTTTATTAAAAACACTCATCTTCAAACATTCAGTCATTCAAAGAGAAATTTTTAATAAATTCTAGGTAAGAAAAGATTATCCAGGCCAGTTACCTTTGTTCTCAAATAAGACTTACAGCAAGAAGAGTTCCAATGGTATAATCAGGTTCTCCACTAAGAATCAAGGAGGTTCCATACCAAAGCAAGTCCGTAGGTTCCATTCATAAAGAAGTACACAGCACCAAGAGAGAGTTTCGAAGCTATAGCTTTTTTCATGCCAACATTCTTCGCACCTTTTAGATTCTGTGTATACCTTAAAAAGACAAAACACAATATAATAGCCTTGGGGGAAAATAAAACCAAGCAGATATTATCATAATTAAAGAAACAGACCTTTGAATTTCTTTTTCCTGGGCCCCAAAGGCTATGACTCTTCAGATTGATGACAAGACTTCTGCTACAGCCCCAGCTTTGGAATAAGCATTTAATTCCTTACTGGACAATGAGATAACTATCTGTAATAAACAAAGACCACAGTTAACCAAAGAATAACCTGGGATAGACAAATATCATATGATATCACATATATGTGGAATCTAAAAAAAGGCAACAAATGAACTTATCTACAAAACAGAAGTAGAGTTACAGATAAAAAATAAACTTATGGTTACCAAGGGGGAAGGGGAGGGGAGGGGAGGTATAAATTGGAAGATTGGGAATGACACATACACACTACTATATATAAAATAGATAACTAATGAGGACCTGCTGTATAGCACAGGGAACACTACTCAATACTCTGTAATGGCGTACATGGGAAAAGAAGCTAAAAAAGAGTGGATATATGTATATGTGTAACAGATTCATGTTGCTTTACACCTGAGACTAACACAACATTTTAAATTATACCCCAGTAAAAAATTAAAGTGTGATTGATTATCAGAAAAAAAGAAAAAAAAAAAAAGAATAACCTGGGGTAGTAACAAGGCGCAGAGAATTCAATTCAGGTAGAATCTAGAATAACAAAATTTTACTATTGAAAAGGTACTTATCACTTATTCTAACCCCATCAGTTTGCAAATGAGGAAACCAATGGTCATGGGTATTGACTTTTTAAAGTCTCACCGTAGTGAACAAGCTTAGCTTAACATAACCTAGAGTTTAAATCTCTATTTTTCCTTCTAATAGAACTTCACTGTTTTTTCTCTGTGCTTTTAAAAGCTTAGAAAATGAGTATCTATATTAATACAATTTGGAAAAAATTTGATTTAGAGAAGGATATTAGGGCCACAGTTCTTCTTATGTGCACCCTGGAAATCAGTGTGCCTGATGTGACTTGATTTGATTTGTTATTATGTAAAAAACAAGACTTCCAGAGAGTATGAGTCACAGAGTTGTGGCAGGAAGAGGAATATGACTCCTGAAACTAGTACTACATAATGCAGCCTGCCTAGTAAACGCTGTATCGCCACATAGTAAAATGTGAGATTTTAGAGAGAGAGAGAGAGAGAGAGAGAGGGAGATAGAGAGAGAGAGGAGACTATCATTCTTGGTGATATTAGTCAGGTTTACCAGATTTATCAAAAATTTTAATACAGAATGTGACTTTTTCTTTATTATACACCCCATTTACTATTCCTTTAATTGGTAAAGGATTTAATTTAGTAATTAGTATAAGAGTTCAATGAAAGGAAGAAAGGAAATTGTCTTCAGAGTTGTGAGTCTGTAACTACAGCTTGCTCATATAACAAATCTATCCATTTTCAAAATACATTCCACATAACTGGAACTAATTTTATGTAAGACATGCACAGATGTTTGTTAAAGCAGAAGGTAGTATAAACTGAGTAATACTCATTATTTACTGAATTCACTTGATAAAGACAGCTATCACTGGAAGGGAAGCTGCACATAGCACAAAACCTTGTACATAGCCAGTATTCAATATGTGTTTGCCCAATTAAATTGAACTGAAGGATGCTAGAAACCACCCAGCCTGGCTTCTTTAGTCATTTAGATAATTTTGACTTTACTTGCTTCCTACTTGCAATTAGTTAACAACAATAGCAGACCTTAGTTTCCCCACTGCTGTTCTTTTAAAACTCATTGTCCACTTCACTTCTTGGGCAGTTAAGGCTCTGATTTTAGTAACATACTGTGGGTAATCTTCCTACTGAGGGGTCCTCATTTCAAATAAGCTGGGGATGAAGATTTTGACAAGGGTTACAAGGTCAGCACTAGAAGTCACACTAAATAAAGATCTGCTGTCTATACACCCAAGTCTATTGTGAAGGAATTATTCAAACACAGAATATTTTTGTTGCTGAAAATTCTTGTTTGGTTGAATTTGTATGTTGCTAGCAAATAAACTCAGAGAATTTTATGGCTTTGACTTCCATAAAGAACAACTGGCTTTGAAAATTTTTAATCTCCAAAAAAACCCCAAAACAAAACAAAACTCCATCTCTTAAGAATACACTGTGCCTCCAATCTAGGAAATGGGTATACACATTGGTAGAACTATATTGGCAGAGATATATATATATTGCCTTGCACAAAGAGCATTGGTTTCAAAACCAGGCTGTAAATAGATTAATATCTTGTAAAGAGATTAAGATTGATACAGTATAACAGTGCTAAAAATATAATTTAAATGTACATACAAAGTTTGTTTTAAAAAATTAAAACAGATTTACTTACTACATAAAAATATACATTAGCAGACATTTTAAATGTTAACTCAGAGACTTATAAAAATATAAACTTGAAATGGCTGACATAAAATAGTCACATAATAGCTCAGGTGTTTACTGTTTTAGGATTGTCTCATTCTGTTCTAGTGAAATGAACTGAAACACATTTATCTGGGAATTTAGACAACACAAGGCTTTCCCAGCATTCAATGTATAACAGCATAAAGCTTTATCCATGCTATTATTTGAAACTGCATTAGGTTCTAAATGAATTGGAATGTTTTAAAATGTTAGTAATGTATTAAAACCAAACCTCACTGTAGCCAAATAACTTGAAGATAGAAAGGTAGTTAATATTCCTTCCTATTTTGGGACACAGGAAAAAAAATAGAAATGCCTTCTTTTTTATACAAACTCAGTAAAATATCTAGTTCACATTCCTGTTTCCAGTTAACACTACATTAGTCATCTTGCCTACCGTAGAAAACATGGCTGCTGAAGCAATTATAAGAGGTGATGTGGACAGAGTCACCAAGGTGAGTTTCCAGCCCTTCACCAAACCAATCGCCAGGCCAACAGAAAAAGTAGACATGTTTTGAAACAACAGAGCAATCTTGTCTCCAATACCATCATTGATTTTGTTGATGTCACTGAAACAAGAAAATAAATGCAGTTAATTCATTTATACATCATATATGAGAACAAAGTTGATAAAATGCATATCCATCCTCTTCCTCAGTCATGCGAGTATTAAGTTCACCGATGTCACAACTGTCAAACCAGCTGATGTCCTGAGATAAAATTGAATGAAAAAACTGTTTTCAAATTCTCTTGGTCTGTCGAGCTGCAGTCGTAACCCCAAAGGAAATCTGTATGTAGGCAAAAACCAAGGCAGTAACTCCTATTCCAACATAATACAGGATCAATCTGAAAAAAAGATTATTGGAAATTTTAGTGAGACTGAGCACAGCTTTTTTCCCTTGTTACCAAAAAAATGAAATCTGTCATAATATTTGATTAAGAGAATTTGGGCTAAAGCCTATAAGATAACTAAAAATAAACCACCATGCTGATGTAGGAATCTAGGTTACCCTTGTAAGACATTTAGAGTATGTCTCTCTTATATTATTAGCAAAGATTAGCATTTCAAAACATATTCGCTACTTATAGCTTCTGTCCATATTTTTAATACTTTCATTTGAAAATGTTACATTGATGTAATTATGATAGCTGTATGTGGAAAAGGAGGGTAAAGAAATGATAGTAGTCAAAAGCATTTTATAAAACTCTTTAAATACATATACTTAAAATCCAAAATTCAACTTAAGGAATTTACCCTAAGGAAATACGTACAAAGATTAATCTAAATGATTGTTCATTATAGCATTAATTATAATACATAAAACTGAAAACATTCTAAATAGCTACCAGTAGTAGGCCAGATAAGAAAGTAGTCATTTCATACCAAAATCTATGGGATGCAGCAAATGTGATACTAAGTGGTACTAAGGGGAAGTAGGCCTATAAACAAGAAAAATCTCAAATAAACAATCTAGCTTAACACCTAAAGGAACTAGAAAAAGAAAACAAATGAAGCCCAAAGTCAGTAGAAGGAAGGAAATAATAAAAATCAGAGCAGAAATAAATAAAATGGAGACTAAAAAGACAATGGAAAAGATCAATGAAACTAAGAGCTGGGTCTTTGAAAAGATAAACAAAATTGACAGACCTTTAGCTAGACTCACTAAGAAAAAAGAGAAGGCTCAGATAAACAAAATCAGAAACAAAAGAGGAGAAATCACAAGATACCACAGAAATACAAAGGATTATAAGAGAATATAACGAACAGCTATTTGCCAACAAATTGGACAACCTAGAAGAAATGGATAAATTCTTAGAATCAGACAACCTTTCAAATAAACAAATGGGACTACACCAAACTAAAAAGTTTTGCACAACAAAGGAAATTATCAACAAAATGAAAAGATGACCTGCCTAATGGAAGAAGATATCTGCAAGTCATATATCCAATAAAGGGTTAACATCGAAAATATATAAAGAATTCATAAAAATCAACAACAAAAAACAAACAACGCAACTAAAAAATAGGCAGAGGATCTGAGTAGACATTTTTCCAGAGAATGCATACAGATGGCCAAGAGACACATGAAAAGATGTTCAACATCACTAGTCATCAGGGAAATGTAAATCAAAACCACAATGAGATACCACCTCACTTCCATCAGAATGGCTATTATACAAAGACAAGAAATAACAAGTGTTGGCGAGGATGTGGAGAAAAGGGAACCCTTGTGCACTGCTGGTGGGAATTTAAATTGGTGAAACCACTATGGAAAACAGTATGGAGATTCCTCAAAAAACTAAGAATAGAACTATCATATGATCCAGCTATTCCAATCTGGGTATTTATCTGAAGAAGTCAAAACCACTAATTTGAAAAGATATATGCACCTCTACATTCATTACAGCATTATTTAAAATAGCCAAGATATGAAAACTATCTAAGTGCCCACTGATGGATGAATGGCTAAAGAAGATGTGGTACACACACACACACACACACACACACACACACACACAGTGGAATACTACTCAGCCAGAAAAAAGAAAAAATCTTTCCATCTGCAGCAACATGGATGGACCTTGAGGATATTATGCTAAGTGAAATAAGTCAGATGGAGATAGACAAATACTGCATGATTTCACTCATATGTGGAATATTTTTAAAAGCAAAATAAATGAACAAACAAAGCAAAACAAAAAACTAACACATAGATACAGAGAACAGAGTAGTGATTACCAGAGGGGAAGGGAATGGGAAGAGGGTGAAATGGGTGAAGGGGGTCAACTGTGTGGTGATGAATGGAAGCTAAACTTTTGGTGGTGAGTATGCTGTACTATATACAGAAATTGAATTATAATGTTTCATTATAATTATAATGAAACTTATATAATGTTATAAACCAATGTTACTTCAGTTAAAAAGAAAAATAAATGTAATCATTTAATAAACCTATACTGGGTGCCCACTAGTATGAAGTTCTAGAAATAAATACAGTCAAGAGCAAGATAAGAAGTCCCTATTCATGAAAAGTTTACATTCCTGTGGGAGGAGACAGACAACACACAAAGAAAAAGAATTTCAGGTTGTTTTATATGGAAAGCAAACAGGGTGATAGGTCATGGAATAACTGGTGGGTAAAGGTGAGTTGGGAGAGCTAGTGAAGATAAAAAGAGTGATTAAGAAAAATTTCTTTGAGGAAATCATATTATGGCTGGGATCCAAAAGGAGAAATGGAGCCAGCCATAAAAAAGCAAGAAGAAGAGCATTCCAGGGACAGAGAACAGCAAGTAATAAGGTCAGAGGCAGGAAAGAGCTTAGCATGCCCAGAAGAAAAGAAGTCCAAAGAGTTATGAAATTATGAGGCTGGAGAATTTGGCATATCATAGGGCTCTTAGCTATGGTGCATTGTACAGGTTTTCTTCCAAGAGAAACAGAAGACCATTTGAGCGTAGAATGTTCTTATCTATTCAACTTTTAAAAATATTAGTCTGGGTCCTCTGTGGAGAATGGATGGAGGTTACAACAAAGCAAAACAGACAGTTTACTTAGGAGGTTATTGCAGTGGTCAAGGTGAGAAGGATGGAGGCTTGGATGTAGATGGTAGAAGCTGATTGCAAAGAAGTAGACAAATTCTAGATATATTTCGGAAATACAACAACAAACAAGAATTGCCAATGTAATGGATGTGAGGAATGCAGGAAGGGAAGAAAGTAAGGATAACTCCTTAGATTTTGTTTTCGGCAACTAAGTGAATGGGGTGCCATTTACAGATGTGGGAGACTGAGACAGGGACAGATTTGCAGGAGATATCAAGTGTTTTGATTTAGACATAAGTCTGACATGCATATTAAACATCAAAGTGGTTATCAAGTAAGAAGTTGAAAATGAGAGACTGAAGTGCTGGAGCGGGGTATAGGCTGGAGATGGAAATTTGAAAGTCACCAGCTTATAGGTGGCAATTAAAACAAAGTATTGGCTGAGATCATCCACAGTGACACAGAATAAAGTATAGATAAAAAAGAGGACAAAGGACTGAGCTCAGGGACTCTCCAAACATGGTAGAGTTTAAGATGAAGGCAAAGAGCCAGTAAAGAAAGCTGAGAAGTGGCCAGTGAGGTAGTTGGAAATCCAGGAGAGTAAAGTACCAAGAAAAGCACAGAGGACCATACACTTGAGTCTCATTATTCCCAGATTCTGTGTTGGCAAATGTGCCTGCTCAATGAAATTTATTTGTAATCCAAAAATCAATTTTTGTTGTTTCCATTGTTATTTATGGACATGTGTAGAGTGGCAAAAATTTTGAGTCACCCAACACAGGTACTCCCAGCTCAGGCTGAACAAGGCAACACTCTGCTTTTTTGTTTGTGCCCTCATACTGTAAACAAGTGTCATTTTTGTGATCTAGGTAGTGGCAAGTTTTTCTAATTTTTGTGCCTTTTGTTGATGTTTTTTCACTGTTTAAAACGACTCTCAAGAAGCATGCTGAAGTGCTGTCTAGTGTTCCTAAGTCCAAGGAAGCTGTGATGTGCCCTATGGCACATGAAAATACATGTGTTAGTTAAGCATCGTTCAGATACGAGTTATAGTGTTGTTGACCGTGAGTTCAATGATAATCGGTTGATGAAAATGTGACTGGAGGTTCACAGAAACCAGGAAGCAATGGTTCAGTATTTGCTCATTCAGTGTTCATGATGACTTTAATAGAACATAATTATTACAATAACAATAATTGACTGTTTTCTAATAAGAGGGACTGTTCAAGGACAGCATAGAACACTATAGGTTTAATAGAAATCTTACTGAACTTTTTTTAATGTTGTGGGGAAAATGTTTGCAATATTGTAAGAGAAAACTGGGTTAAAAGATCAAATGCAAAGGAAAAAATAAAGACTTGTACACTGAAAACTACAAAATATTGTTGGCAGAAATTAAGGAAGATCTGAATAAATGAATTGGAAGCCTCAATGTTTTTAAGATGACAATCTGCCCAAATTAATCTATAGATTCAATTAATCCCTGTCAAAATCCCAGCAGGCTATTTTGCAGAATTTGAAGAGTAATCCCAAAATATGTGGAGAAATATATGTGGAAATGAAATGTCTAAAAAGAAGATTGAAGTTGGGGGACTTTCATTTCCTGATTTTTAAAAATTTATTTATTTATTTATTTAAATTCTAAAACTATAGTACTCAAGGCAGTGTGATACCCGCATAAGGATAGACTGTTAATAAATGCAACAAAAATGAGAGAACAGAAGCTAGCCCTTACATTTATGGGCATGTGATTTTTAGCAAAGGTGCCAAGGCAATTCAATGTAGAAAAAATAGGTTTTTCAAGAAACCATCTTGGGACAAATGAAAAAAAGAAGTGCAAAGAAGAAGTGAGGCCCTTACCTCACAACAGTCACAAAAATGAACTCAAAATGGATCATAGACCTAAGTGTCTAAAATGTTGAAATTTCTAGAAGAAAATGTAGAAGAGAATCTTCACGATCCTATGCAAAGAATTCTTAAATCCAAAAGGAAAATCCATAAAAGAAAAACCTGGTAAACTGTACCTAATCAAAATTTAAAACTTTTCTGTTTCAAAAGAAATCTTTAAGAAAATGAAAAGACTAGCCACACATTAGGAGAAAATATATGCCAATCATATACCTGACAAAGAACTTGTATCTAGAATTTATAAAGAACTTTCAGAATTCAACATTAAGACAAACACAATAAAATAGGCAAAATATCTGAATATGCGCTTCACCAAAGAAATATATTAATGCTTAAAAAGTAAATTAAAAAATGCTCATTAGGGAAATGCAAATTAAAGTCACAATATGATACCACATCATACCTACACAATGGCTATAATAAAAAAAGACAATAACAAGCGTTGGTGAAGATGTGGAGAAACTGGAATACTTACACATTGTGGTGGGAAAGTAAAATGATATATCCACTTCGGAAAACAGTTTGGCAGTTTCTTAAAAGGTAAACATAAACTTACCATATGACCCAGCAATTCTACTCCTAGGTATCTACCCAAGAGAAATAAAAACGTATGTCCACACAAAGATTTATATATCAGTGCTCATAGATTCATTATTTTTAAATAGCAAAGAAATAGAAACACTCCAGAAGTCCATCATCTGGTGAACAGATAAACAAAATATGATATATCCTTGCAATGGATTACTATTAAGCAATAAAAAGGAATAAATTACTGATACACATCATAACATGGATGAACCTCGAAATCATTACACTTAATAAAAGAAGCCAGGTGCAAAACCCTACATGTATGTTTCCAAGCACATGCAATATCTAAAAAATGCAAAGCTTTAAAGATAGCAGATAAGTTGCTTGGGGCTGGGGGTGGAAATAGGGATTGATTGCAAAGGAGGAATCTTATTTTCAGAATAATTGATAAGTAAGACAAAGGCACAGACAACATTAAAACATTAAAATTACATAAAACCATGAGTCATTGTCTTTGGAAAATAAGTAAAATAAAAATTTTCAGTTCTTGATTATTATAGATGTAAGAGGTATTATCTTATCCCCACCAAAAAAGTTATATAAAATAAGGTTTCCCAGAAATGTGCTCATCAAAACATTAGCTCAGCAGGATGTTTAGTTTCCATAGTCAAACAGGTTTGGAAAACTTTGATTAAATTAAGCCTTAAGTATGCTTATCTGTCCTAAGTGTATCCAAGGAGGCTGTCATATACAGTGTTTTCTGAACCATTTTGACTATGGAACCCTTCTTCACCATATACTTCAAATATTTTCAAAACAGTACACTGGTTTGAGAAACAACAGCATAACAAATACAACATTATAAATGTTAATAATGTTTCCTTATAAGTTTAGTAATCTCTTAATAACCATACATAGATTACATAGACATACATTATTCTCCCTTTTATTACCTGTTTTTAAGATAGATGCCCCTATTTTTAAAAGTTCCAAACTTGTTTTGTAAGAAACTCATATTTAATGACTGTAACATCAGAACCCTGCTTTAATATCGTAAGACTAGAATTCAGTAGAAGGCAGTTCCTGGATCCAAATCAGGAATTTTTAAAAGATGCAACATAAATAAACTTTATGTAAAAAGTGCTAAAAAATAGAAACTTTCCCTCAAAGAAAGTTGAGACTACAGCAAAGCACAACTTGAGGCAGCATTATTCACACTGTAGTCCAGAGCAGCACTGTCCAATAGAATGCTCTGTGATGAAGAAAATGTTCCATATTTGTGCTGTAAAATATGGCAGCCAGCCATATGTGACTTGAGCACTTGGCAAGTGACTGAGAACGAGAAACTGAATTTTAAATTTTATCTAATTTTAATTAATTGAAGATTAAGTAGTCACATGAGGCTGTGGCTAACAGTGTGGAAGGTCAAGAATTATGGCCCAGAGGGTGTCACTACAATGTGATGGATGTCTCTTGCGGTTGTGTAGGATGGAGGCTTCATTTTTGGGGGAAAAGATTAAAAAATCACTTAGGTCTGATAAGACTCTGTTAGTTTCAGTGAGACACTACTGAAATCCAGCGAATATACTCAGTAAGTTTGCATTTCTCTAACAAACTCAACACATGTAACAGAGGAAAGCATATTGCTTAATATACGAGCCTACAAAAACAAAATGTCCCTATAAATTATCTATTTCAGACTTTACAATTTTTAGTCTGAATACAACTTTACTATAATAGTCTGAATAATTAATCTCCAAAATTAGCCTGAATAAAACTTTACTCTTTTTATTTATTTTTTTATTTCACTATTTGTTGCATACATCTTCTTGGCTTTTAAAGTTTACAGAAGTGGCATTTTTCTGTAAGTTTTGTAAGAAAAAAATTTTTTAAAGGAAAAAGTCATTTAACCTCTAGGTTATGTACCTTCAGTTCTAGGAAACAAAATTTATATAAAAATGCAAATCCCAAAACAACATTTCTATTGATGACAATTTTGTCAAAACTGAAAGCATATGAACTTATATACCTTTCAAGTAGGAGAAAAAATTATAGTTACACAATTATAATTGTGTAATTATATTTTCTATACCAAACGAAAGAAGAGGACATGTTTGCTTTACTCATTTATATGCAATATTAATGATCAGACAAACATTTCAGTTTTCTTCCTTATAAATATTGAATAAAGCAGCATGCAATGAATATGATATTAACATTTCATTTGGACTTACACAGTCATATCTTCATTCACCTTCTCTTGAGACTGAGTACAGTTCCGATAATTTGCTGTAAAAAAGTTTTTTAAATTATAGAGGAAATTAATAAATTTATAATTGGCCATGATGTCTTTTATACATAGCCCTCCAAACCAAATATAGTCCCTTCTCAAGAAAATGGACTTAATGACTACACACTGGTTAATGATCATCTTATTTTCTATTCTTTAACCTAAAATTTGATATTGTTCTCTCTAGTCTCAAAAAGCACATATGCAACATGAAAAATTATAAGGAAATATTAACCATGTAGCTCATACGTGGAAAGAATTCTTTAGGACATCTCTGATTTCAGGTAACAGGTATGTAAGTAATAGTAACAGAATTTTCCTTTCCTGTCAAAATTATGCATTTAGAATTCAGTTTGAGATACTCCAGGGAGTAATTTAGAAAGTCCAAGAACACAAATGAAAGTTGTAGAGGTAGGAGTCATAAGAAAAATTTAAAAGAAGCTCATCGAAATTTGTTGGGTATAACAAGGATAGCAACATCTTAAAATGGTATTTAAATAATCCTTGGTTTACCAGTTTGCCATGTAAACTTTTCTTTATATTCTAGCAAAAACTACATCATACATTAATTAGTATACCAAGGTTGTAATTTTACCAGAAGCACAAAACAGTGGTTGATATCAGCTATCATAATTTTCTTTCTTAAATGGCTATAATAAACTGCAAACAACATGCTCTTCGTATCTTACATGACTACAGTATCATCACATATGATGATGTCTATGATCTTTATTTATGTGCAATCATTTTTCCTTTATTCCATTTTTGGAATTGTGGTAGGAAGCATTTTTAAAGCAGCTTATTACAAATATCAGAATTGACATAGAAGTATTAAAACTCAGTAGAAAGTTTTAATGAAATTTAACTGAGTTAATAAAGAGAATACATATTGTTTCTAAAAGTGGTTCCTACAGTCACATAAAAATGGCATAATGTCATTTTGGAGATTATATTAATAGACATAGAATGTGCAAAAGTTTGGTGCTGGCATAAAAATGGGCTCTGATCAATATGATAGTTACTATTCATATTTTCCATGGTAGGAGCAAAAAAATCTTCCTCTATTATTCTTTAGAAAACAAATGCTAGAAGGTTGATGACATGCCTTAATATCTCCACTTCTCTTTAATAATATGTTATACCAATAATATCCATACATTTATCTAAATCTTTATCAACTTCTTTATGTGTTCATTACATTTGAAAAAACACACAATGAAACTCGAGAAACATGGAGAAGGCTTAACCAAAAACAAAATTAAAATTCAGTAATATCAGTCAAGTATGTATTGACTATTCTATCTAAAACAAAGCAATCAATTATAGAGCAGACCTAACCAAAGGAGTACTCCTAAACAGACTTCCTTAGGTTGCTAGGTTTATTCTTTCTCCCTCCTGCCCTCCTTCCCTCCCTCCCTCCTTCCCTTTCTTCACTCACTCATTCACAGAGAGAGAGAGAGAGAGAGAGAGAGAGAGAGAGAGAGGGAGAGAGAGAGAGAGAGAGAGACATATTTGGCAATCAATAAATATCTGCTCAATGAATTGACAGTTCCATTTGTTTAACAAAGTGGCATCTTTACCTTCTATCATTAAAATATCAAAAAATTAATAACTGTGTAGACAGGCAGACACATGGAAGATGGAAGCTATGGATTTATTCACTTAAACAAGACTAGGGCATTTGAAAAATTAGGCTTTGGCTGGAAAATAAGAGGGTATGAATTAGTATTTAAAGTCAAATAGGGGGCTTCCCTGGTGGCGCAGGGGTTGAGAGTCCGCCTGCCGATGCAGGGGACACGGGTTTGTGCCCCGGTCCGGGAAGATCCCACATGCCAAGGAGCGCTGGGCCCGTGAGCCATGGACGCTGAGCCTGCACGTCCGGAGCCTGTGCTTCGCAACGGGAGAGGCCACAACAGTGAGATGCCCGCGTACCGCGAAAAAAAAAAAGTCAAATAAGGCACAGATCGTCTCCAGCCTGCTGACTCACCTTACAGATTTTGGACTTGCCGGCTTCCATAATTGTGTGAACCAATTTCTTAAAATCTCTCTCTCTCTCTACATAAGCGCACACACACACACGCGCGCACACACACACACACACACACACAAACACACACATTGTATTGGTTCTGTTTCTTTGAAGAATTTTGACAAATACAGATTTTGGTTCTTTGGTCCCTGACAATACAGAAGAATAAATGACTTAAGTATTATATAGATATTGTTTGACAAGAAGATAATCTGTATTATGAGTTTAATGTTTGTTTTATTTAATGCTTTTGAGTCCCTAGCAATATAGAAAAGTAAATATTGTACTCACTTGTGTCGGTTTTGACTAGACATCCACTGATAAGGCTGTCACTCATTTCTCCTAAAATCAGTGACATTACAGGAAGACAGGCCCCATTTACTAGTGATGCTAGTAATCCTAGGATCATGAGCGTGATGTCCAGTCCATCAGCAAAGTGAAACTGAGGAAAACAAATAAAACATGGTAGCATGACAGCTGTTAAAAACAAACACCAAAAACCAACCTACAGTTTTTGCCATCAAGTAAATGTTATTTTACAAATTAAGAGGCCAAATAAATGTATAAAATCATGGATAAGTATTTATATATAAAGTAAAAAAAGCCCCTGATCTTAAGGATTTACAGTGTACTTTGGAGAAACTATTGAAAAATAAGGTAGAAAAATCAGTACAAATTGTAGATCTGTGACACAAGTCAGGTCAGATGGGCATATAAATCAGAAACTTCCTTCCATTTGGTTGATTCTGAAATAAATTATGATATTTGAAAAGTCTGTAATGACTATCTTGGCTTAATGAAATATCTTGCCTTATGAAAGTTGATCTTCAAATTTTCAGTTCCCTAGGTGTATCAACGTAACATCAATGACACAACTAAGTGCAGAGAACAGTAACTATCTAGTAAAAATTAGTTCACCAAATGTAATGAATCATATTTTTCATTCTTATTTTAAATTCCTCAAATTTTTTGTATCCAGGACAACATCTATCCTTTAAGTAAGGGTCTATGATAATTTTAAGGCTGTTTGGAATGAGAAAGGAATGCCTGAAAGTCAAATAGTGAACGCTTTGTATTCTATGCTATAATGGGTCCCTACAGCCAGTATTCCAAAACCAAAACATGAACAAAACTTGAAAAAGTGGATTATTTATCTTACTGAGAGAGGTCAAGATAAAACATATAAGGTATTGAAATAAAATTAGATTTGAATAGCAGCAAAAGGAACTTAGTACATATTTTATGAATGGATATTGAGAAAATTTCATGTTTTTCCATTCACTCATGCAATAGCTAATAAATATTTATGGAGTAACTGCCATAGCATTGTACTCAGTACTACAGACAATAAGAAGGTATCTGCTCCTCCACCTTCCCCTAGAATAGTGTGTTATCTCCTTGATAAAGCTTGTCATGTTCTGCTACTTTCCAAGTTTTAAAATTTTTGACTTTTGAAAAAACAGGCACTGCTGCCTATGTATTTCTAATGACAATGACAACCAGGCTGACATAGATATTAGGGTCGGTGGAGGTGATGTTTTAGGAACACGTCTGAAACTGTTCCTTGAACATAGTCCCAAAGAATTGTGCTGCCACACTTTTTGATGCATAGGATTTATAAAATATTTACGTAATTGTTTTTTATTTTAAAAGGATTTATAACATTTTAAAAATAATAAAAGCAACTCATTTCAATGTATTATCATTGGAAAATACTGAAATATAAACATACAATAGCAAGAGTCACTCATAATTCCCCACTACTGAGAAATAACCTCTGATAACATTTATGCAGCACACACACAAACTTGCCTGCACACACATACACACATATACATGCTTTTTTGGGCAAAATTGGATCATTGTATGGATATTGTGTTATTTTTCTTATCTCTTATAGTGGAACTTATGGGTTATTTATATATATTGATATTTTTCCTATTGGAAATAATAGTTTAATGAATTCTTTTCTTAAAATTCCCCCTTTCCCCAAATAGATGTAAATTATCAAACAAAAACAATCATTCTATGCACTCCTGACAATTATCTAAAATTTTCTGATACATAGACATACTTTCTAACTAATTTCACTTACTATCTCAATAGGTCCAACAACTTGCTGTCTTACTTTGGGCAGTTCTTGCAGTTTTCTGGGAAACAAATGTTTACAATGGAAAGATTACGATGTGAATATAATTTGCAAAATTTTCTAATTAAAATTGTGTTGAAGTGTCAAATTTCACTGGTTGGTAACCAGTTTATATCAACACTGACATTTTAAAAGCAAACTTAATGATAGACAGTACAAAGATTTTTAGTATAATCACTGGGAAAGTTTACGTCATCACTGGTTGCCTCTACATTATTTAGGTAACAACTGAAGACACACATCTGTAGTAGAAATTTTTTTTTATTGTGATAAAAGACACATTACATAGAACTTACCATCTTAACTATTTTTAAGTGTGTAGTTCAGTGGTATTAAGTACAATCACACAGTTGTGCTACCATCACCATCACCCACCCATAGAACTCTCATCTTGCCAAACTGAAACTCTATACCCATTAAATAACTCCTCCCCCATAGCCACTGGCAATCACCATTGTACTTTCTGTCTCTAGGAATCTGACTTCTATAGGTGCTTCATTTTAGTGGAATCATACAGTATTTTGTTTTTTTCTGAAGGGCTTATCTCGCTTAGCATAATGTCTTCAAGTTTTATCCATGTTGTAGCACATGTCAGAATTTTCCTCCTTTTTAAGGCTGAATACTATTCCATTGTGTGTGTATATATATATATATCCCACACATTTTTTCTTCATTCACCAGCAATGAACACTTAGGTTTCTTCTACTTTTTGGCTATTGTGAATAACGCTGCTATGAATATGGGTATACAAATATCTCTCTAAGTCCTTGTTTTCAATACTTTTGTATCCAAGAGTAGAAAAGCTGGATCATGTGGTAATTCTATTTTTAATTTCTTGAGGAATCACCATACTGTTTTCCATAGTAGCTGCATCATTTTACATTCCCACCAACCCTGCACAAGTGTTCCAATTTCTCTATATCCTCAACAACACTTCATATTTTCTGTTTTATTTTATCATTACTATTTTTTTAATAGTAACCTTCCTAATGGGTATGAGGTGGTAGATTAGAATTTTCAAACCCTCTGTAACAAATTACTCAAGAGCAACTGAGAAGTTTAAATGAAAGAAGTTCTATTAAATACACATTAAACAAATGTACTGAGAATTTTGTCCCCCATTGAAAATTTCATTTCTTAGCTCAAATTTCAAGGAGTTCCAGATGAAGAATGTAAATTTTTGTCCATTGATTTCAGAGAAATCTGTAATCTGTCAATTACACACACACACACACACACACACACACACAAGATTATGAAACTTTAAAAGAAGGGTGGAGGGGATCAGATTAAATTTTCCAAGAGAGACGTCACAGAAGGATGAACTTCCAAGTCTTTTCTTCAGCTTTATAACATATTGTTCTGGCGGCTTTGATAAATGACAAGTCGCTTAATTTTATTCCATCTGAAGTTAATAATTTACTTATGTATTGGGCCAGCTTTCTCTGAGATGATTCATAGATGACAAAGAAATATTCTTTCAAGATTATAAAGGCTACAACCCCTTTTCCCTACCCAAATGTGGATTTTAAAGCTTAAGACCTAGTAAGTTTTCTTGTTTTGATAAATTTTGCTTCAGGAATATTAAATAACTAGTGATCTAGAGGGGTTCACTACTGTTTTACAGTTTATACATCAAAATGTAACACAATTATTATGGTAAAAGTGGAAATTAAAGATTTAAAATCATTTCCATTTTAAATTTCTAAATTAATTATAGGTGTAGGAAATTTTATCACACACATACGAACACACACATAGACACCTATTTACTGAAAAAATAATCAGAATCCAATATTTTGTTATGTACCACATGGAATGAAGGATTCATGGAGAATTAAAACATAAATATTCAAGTATTTTCTCTCTATATGCTGGTAAACTATAAGAAATTCAGAAGAATAAATATCTGAAGTAAATACTAAATCAGTAAATCCTGTAGCTATTACACTTCCTAAATTTACTATTAACGCACTTATAACACTGATTATGTTGAAGTCCAGCAAAATGCAAACAGCCCTGCTATTTTTGGAAAAAAACTATAAACATTTTTGCTACAGCTGAGAAAAGGGTAAGGTATATTTGAAGTTGCAGAACAGTTTTTGTCGAATTTAGGCAAAGCTTACCTATTTCTCTGATAATTTTCTTGCATTTCTTCAACTCTTTCAGAATTTGCCATCTTATTTACAATGTAACTCTTCTGAAATAAAATATTAACAAGTATATCATGATGATGTGAATTTTTATCACTTAGTCGATATAAAGCATTCTTTACATCCCTAACAGCTTCTAAAAAAGCATGCTTCTGAATTTCACCCTGCCCGCCCCCCCCCACCCCCGACTCCAAATGAAGTTTCCGGTTACCTAACTCACCAACTCAGAGTTTTTTATGAATTTATAACTTCTTTGCTTAACTCTGGGCTTAGATTTGGAGCTAATAAAATTCTAGAAATGGAATAAAAGGAGGAAAGCCAGACTGCATGAACAATGCATGTTTTCCCAAAACGTTAGATTTTATTCCTACTCTGACCCTGATTTTATTGTTACTGATGAAAATCTTTAAATTAACTATTGCTTAGTTTTCTCTGTTAAAAAACTGATGCATTAGTTTCTGTTAGCCAGCAGCTTGAAGGACTAAGGTTTTTAGTTCACCAAATATAAGGCAGTTAGAGCTTCTACCATATATGAATTAACCGCTCT
>NW_006792830.1:63121-68904 GCF_000442215.2 Lipotes vexillifer | reverse complement strand
ACCGCTCTTAAAAATTAGAATAGTAAAAAACCTCATTTATTATTAAAATTATATTAAGCATAATGTATTATTCCTTTAGATGATACTTTAGGATCTTAGCTTGTCTTAAGTTGCAATTATCAATATAAACTATCATTTCATTGCAAATATGCAGAGATGTTTTTGCCTCAATCTGATTTGTTAGACCATGTAACGTATTACCTATAGTAGGATGATTATAACAAATACAAATTTAAACTCTAGAGTGAAATTAGTAATTAATTAAATACTTCTTAAGCCTCTGTAAAAACCTGTAAAATACACTTTCCAATAGTATGTTTCTCCATGAAGAAATGATCACAATGAGTCAGAAATGGTTTTAGCACTTGAGAAGGAAGACATGATACATATACATTGGCATATGCTTCCTGTTTTGGAAACCAATGGTCATAACTTCATACAAGAAATCTTCATAATTGCTGTACTGATGTTATACCATCTCCAGTTATTTAACGTGTATGTAAGTAATTAAACTCTATCAATCATTACACTTTATAGAAATTAACAGTTATATAATAAAACTCATAAATTCATAAAAAGAAACCAAAACAATTTAGGTTTACCTTGGTAAGTGCATGATCTCTTCATTTACACCAAAATTATGTGTAATTTCCCCCCTCAACAAATAACTAACTGCTCTTCAGAACTATGTTTTGCTAAGCTTATTTTCTGATCATGCCTTAATATCTGATTACAACAATGGTGAATTTCCAGGTAAAGCACACTGTGTTCTTGTCATACTGTACTTGGGTAACAAAGTGAGCAAAGAAAATTCATTGAGCCAAATAAACACTCTTTTTTTTTTTAATTAAAAAATTTTTTTTAGTTTGCTACAATTTAGATTTATTTATTTATTTTTAGTTCTCAGATGACTTTTGTTTTTAAAAATTTTTTATCATTATTTTTTTATCTTTATTGGAGTATAATTGCTTTACAATGTTGTTAGTTTCTGTTGTACAACAAAGTGAATAAGCTATAAGTATACATATATCCCCATATCCCCTCCCTCTTGAGCCTCCCTCCCATCCTCCCTATCCCACCCTTTTAGGTCATCACAAAGCATCTAGCTGATCTCTCTGTGCTATGCAGTAGCTTCCCACTAGCCAACCATTTTACATTTGGTAGTGTATATATGTCAATGCTACTCTCTCACGTTGTCCCAGGTTCTCCTTCCCCTTGTCCTCAAGCCCGTTCTCTACGTCTGCATCTTTTTTCCTGCCCTGCCACTAGGTTCATCAGTATTGCTTTTTTAAGATCTTTTTTGACCTACCTCCTAGAGTAATGGAAATAAAACAAAAAATAAACAAATGGGACCTAATGAAACTTCAAAGCTTTAGCACAGCAAAGGAAACCATAAACAAGACCAAAAGACAACCTTCAGAATGGGAGAATATATTTGCAAATGAGGCAACTGACAAAGGATTAATCTCCAAAATATACAAGCAGCTCACACAGCTCAATATCAAAAAAACAAACAACCCAATCCAAAAATGGGTGGAAGACCTAAATAGACATTTCTCCAAAGAAGACACAGATTGCCAACAACATATAAAAAGATGCTCAACATCACTAATCATTAGAGAAATGCAAATCAAAACCACAGTGAGATATCACCTCACACTGGTCAGAATGGCCATCATTAAAAAATCTATAAACAATAAATGCTGGAGAAGGTGTGGAGAAAAGGGAACCCTCCTGCACTGTTGGTGGGGATGTAAATTGATACAGCCACCTTGGAGAACAGTATGGAGGTTCCTTAAAAAACTAAAAATAGAACTACCATATGACCCAGCAATCCCAATACTGGGCATATACCCTGAGAAAACCATAGTTCAAAAAGATACATGTACCACTATGTTCATTGCAGCACTATTTACAATTGCCAGGACATGGAACTGACCTAAGTGTCCATCAAGAGATGAATGGATAAAGAAGATGTGGCACATATATACAATGGAATATTACTCAGCCATAAAAAGGAATGAAATTGAGTTATTTGTAATGAGGTGGATGGACCTAGAGTCTGTCATACAGAGTGAAGTAAGTCAGAAAGAGAAAAACAAATACCATGTACTAATGCACATATATGAAATCTAAAAAAACACTCTTTTTAAAGATGTGTAGTGTCTATATACCCAGTTTTCTATTGTTTAGTCCCATAATATTTTTTAGTTAGCTGAGTTAGTAATTATAATAAGTAAAATAAAACTTTTCAATGTCAATGGCCCATTTGCACAACAAATATTCATTGACTAATCCTATATGAAAAGCATTCATTTAATTATCTCACTGTCGTTACCTGTAAATAATCACCTCCTTCTCTGATTTCCTTCTGAACTTTGCTCAAAGCTGTATTACATTCATTGAAGCATTCTGACTTGTATTACAATTCATAGTTACTCTATTAGATTATATTTATTTACCTATTCCTTCATGAATTCATTGAAACAAATTTTGAGCTTATATGATGTGGCTGCTAGTTTATAAAAATAAAAAGATATTTTCCCATCTCCTAAGGAACTCACACACAGTTTTTCTCTGTACTACAGCCTCATTACTCAGTGTGTTCCCAAGACCAGCAGAATCAGCAACACCTGGGACCTTGTATTATTTATTTACTTATTTATTTTTTTTGCGGTATGCGGGCCTTTCACTGCTGTGGCCTCTCCCATTGTGGAGCACAGGCTCCAGACGCACAGGCCCAGTGGCCATGGCTCACGGGCCCAGCCGCTCCGCAGCATGTGGGATTCTTCTGGACCGGGGCACGAACCCACATCCCCTGCATCGGCAGGCGGACCCCCAACCACTGCGCCACCAGGGAATCCCCCTTGTATAATTTAAATTAAAAAGAAAATTGTGGTAAATCCTGTTCCATTGATTCAAATATCTGTTTTTATGCCAGTACCATAATGTTTTGATTACTGTAGCTTTGTAGTATAGTCTGAAGTCAGGGAGCATGATTCCTCCAGCTCCATTCTTCTTTCTCAAGATTATTTTGGCTCTTCAAGGTCTTTTGTGTTTCCATAGAAATTAAAAGAACTTATTTTCTGATACTGTTAAAAATGCCATTGGTAATTTGATAGGGGTTGCATTGCATCTGTAGATTGCTTTCAGCAGTATGGTCATTTTAACAATGTTGATTCTTCTAATCCAAGAATACGGAATATCCTTCTATCTGTTTGTGTCATCTTTGATTTCTTTCATCAGCATCTATAGTTTTCAGGTCTTTTGCTTCCTTAGGTAGGTTTATTCCTAGGTTTTTTTCTTTTTTTTAATGTGGTGGTAAATTGGATTGTTTTCTTAATTTCTTTCTTTTTTAAAATTGAAGTATAGTTGATTTACAATGCTGTGTTAGCTTCAGGTGTACAGCAAAGTGACTCAGTTACACATATGTATATATTAGACTCTTTTCCCTTGTAGGTTATTACAGAATATTGAGTAGAGTTCCCTGTGCTATACAGTAGGTCCTTGTTGGTTAACTATTTTATATATAGTAGTGTGTATATGTTAATCCCCAACTCCTAATTTATCCCTCCCCCACCCTTTTCCTTTGGTAACCATAAGTTTGTTTTCTGTCTGTGGGTCTATTTCTGTTTTGTATATAAGTTCATTTGTATCATTTTTTTTAAAGATTCCACATATAAATTATATATTTCTCTGTCTGACTTACTTCACTTATTATGATAACCCCTAGGTCCATCCATGTTGCTGCAAATTGCATTATTTCATTCTTTTTTTATAGCTGAGTAATATTCCAGTGTATAAGATGTGATATAGTTAATTTTTCTTTCTGATCTTTTGTTGTTTGTGTATAAAAATGCAACAGATTTCTGTGTATTAATTTTGTATCCTGAAACTGTACCAAATTCGTTGATGACTGTAGTATCAATAGTTTTCTGGTAGTATTTTAGGATTTTCTATGTATAGTGTCATATCATCTGCGAACAGGGACAGTTTTACTTCTTCTTTTCCAATTTTTGATTCCTTTTATTTCTTTTTCTTCTCTGATTGCTGTGGCTAGGACTTCCAAATGTATGTTGAATAAAAGTGGCCAGAATGGGCATGCTTATAGAAAGCCCAGAAATAAACCCACACACTTATGGTCAATTAATCTATGACAAAGGAGGCAAGAATATACAATGGAGAAAAGACAGTATGTTCAATAAGTGGTGCTGGGAAAACTGGCAGCTACATGTAAAGGAATGAAATTAGAACATTCTCTAACACCATATACAAAAATAAACTCAAAATGGATTGAAGACCTAAATGTTAAGACCAGATACTCTAACACTCCTAGAGGAAAACATAGGCAGAACACTCTTTGACATAAATTGCAGGAATATTTTTTTTGGATCCCTCTCCTAGAGTAATGGAAATAAAAACAAAAATAAACAAATGGGACCTAATTAAATTGAAAAGCTTTCGCACAGCAAAGGAAACCATAGACAAAACAGACAACCTTTGGTCTGGGAGAAAATATTTGCAAACAATGCTACTGGCAAGGGATTAATTTCCAAAATATACAAACATACAGTTCATACAGCTTAACATAGAAAAACAAACAAACAACCCAATCAAAAAATGGGCAGGAGACACAAATAGACATTTCTCCAAAGAAGACATACAGATGGACAATATGCACACAAAAAGATGCTCAATATTGCTAATTATTAGAGAAATGCAAATGAACACTACAATGAGGCATCACCTCACACCAGTCAGAATAGCCATCATTAAAAAGTCTACAAATAATAAATGCTGGAGAGATTATGGAGGAAAAGAAACCCTCCTCCTTCACTGTTGGTGGGAATGTAAATTGGTACAGCCACTATGGAGGACAGTATGGTGGTTTCTTCAAAAACTAAAAATAGAGCTACCATGTGATCCAGCAATCCCTTGCCTGGGCATGTATCCAGAGAAAACCATAATTCAAAAAAATACATGCACTCCAATGTTCATTGAAGCACTATTTACAATAGCCAGGACATGGAAGCAACCTAAATGTCCATCAACAGAGCAATGGATAAATAAGATGTGGTAGATATATACAAGGGAATATTACTCAGCCATAAAAAGCCGAAATTGGGTCATTTGTAGAGATGTGGATGGACCTAGAGACTGTCATTACAGAGTGAAGTACGTCAGAAAGAGAAAAGCAAATATCATATATTAATGCATACATGTGGAATCTTGAAAAATGGTATAGATGATCTTATTTGCAAAGCAGAAGCAGAGATACAGGCGGAGAGAACAAATATATGGATATCAAGGGGGAAAGCGGGGGTGCAAGGAATTGGGAGATTGGGATTGACATATATACACTATTGATACTATGTATAAAATAGGTAACTAATGAGAACCTACTGTATAGCACAGGGAACTGTACTCGATGCTCTGTGGTGACCTAAATGGGAAGAAAATCCAAAAAAGAGGGGGTACATGTATACGTATAGCTGATTCACTTTGCTGCAGTAGAAACTAACACAACATTGTAAAGCAACTATACTCCAATAAAAATTAAAAAAAAAAACAAGCTCTAATTGTTTACATATCCTCTAATATTTATACTTTGTCTTACTGCATTTCCTCAAATGCTGTTATCTTCTTCCCTCTACATGTCTACCTAGATTGCAGAGTTGAGAATTATATATAAGAGCTCCAAAGTTATATATCTGATGTGATGGTTTATTTTATGTGTCAGTTTGGCTAGGCAATGGCACCCAGTTTTTTTTTTTTTTTTTTTT
>NW_006792830.1:51244-63028 GCF_000442215.2 Lipotes vexillifer | reverse complement strand
GGGCCTCTCACTGTTGTGGCCTCTCCCGTTGTGAAGCACAGGCTCCGGACGCACAGGCTCAGCGGCCATGGCTCACGGGCCCAGCCGCTCTGCGGCATGTGGGATCTTCCCAGGCCGGGGCACGAACCCGCGTCCCCTGCATCGGCAGGTGGACTCTCAACCGCTGAGCCACCAGGGAAGCCCTGGCACCCAGTTTTTTTATTAAACACCAATCTAAAGGATGTTGTGATGTATTTTTTTAGTTGTGATTGACAGTTAAGTTAGTAGATTTTGAGTATAGCAGATTACCCTTCATAATGTGGGTGGGCATCATCTAATCTGTTAAAGCCCTAAGAGAGAAGACTGAGGTCCTCTAAAAAGGAAATAATTCTACTTCAAGGACTGTCTTCAGACTCAAAATATCAACTTCTTGCTAGAATTTCTAGCCTCCTAGCTTGCCCTGAGGATTTTGGGCTTGCCAGCCACCACATTCATGTGAGCCAATTTTTAAAAATCAGTGCTCCTCATTTCCAATCTCTCTCTCTCTAGATAGACAGATACAGATAGATATAGATATAGACAAAACAAATAGGTTTTTCTGGAGAATCCTGACTATCACACCCAGCAAGACAGGAAGTTATGTGATGAATAGTACATAGAGTGACTATTCCAGCATCTACAAAGAACATTATGACCTAAATGGTTTTACCACAGAGATGAGAAGGGTCCTGAGGTTAATCTTTGGAGGGTGGTTAAGATGTCAATAAATGGAGATTTGTGGAGGAGGAACAAGAACATAATTTCAGGAATGCAAAGGTGAATTATTTCACAATAGAGGCGTGAGACCAGTCTGCTTAGAATGAACAGTTCATGCCAAAATCAAGAAAGAGATAAGGTAGATAAGATTGTAGAAGGCACTGCCCAATTTTTCAGGCAATTATTATAATTTTCTGAGAATGAGAGTGACAGGGCCATTGATATTTGATACATTTAGTCTGATGTCAAGTGTTGACTGTAAGGACTTGGGAAAAGACAAGATCTAGGTAGACCCATTATGGTCTAGTTTGATAGCAGTAAGAAAGTCATATTTGAGAGATATTTTTAAGGAAAGGTTGAAAAGATACAGATTCAGAGGACAAGAAAGAAGGAATCAAAAATAAAAGTTCAATAACTAAACTTCAGAGACTTGGAATAAAAGAGTAGGAACGATGGAAATGGGGAAATGAGGAGAGGAAGCTGGTTTTGGGGAAAAAGTGACATTCTGTTTAAAAATGAAAGTTTGGGTTTATATTAGAGTGTCCAAGTGAACAAATCTGCCATACAGATGGAAATGTGGCACTGATAATTAGGAAAATTGCCAAGCTAGACATATACCTGTAATAGTCATCTGCAGAGAAGGAATAATTAAAATTTTGAAAATAAACTTGCTTTAATACTCTGACAATGTTATATAAAAGCAGAGGTGAAGTGGTGTAGTAGAGATGTCAAGAGTTTTGCTTCTAGGGCAGTCCAATAAAAATTTCTGCAAAAATGGAGATATTCTCTACATTTTCCAAGATGGTACTCACTAGGCATGTGTAGCTATTGAGCACTTGTAATGTGGCTGTTAAGGGAACTGAATTTCTAGTTTTATATAATTTAATTAATTTAAATTTAAAAAGCCACACATGGCTAGTCACTATCATATTGAAAAGCACATTGCTAGAGTCAAACTACCTAAAGTCAAATTCTGGATTCCCCACACATATAACTTTGGGCAAGCTATTTAATTCTTACTACAGCACTAAGCACAATGTCTACAACTCAATAATACCTCTCTTCCTTTTTGAATTATGTCACTACTTGCTTAATTTTGTCAGTTTAAGACAAACAAGCCATATCAATTACCACAAGATGTCAGTGTAACATCATGATTTAAAAAAAAGAGGTGAAGGCAGAGTTAGATATCAAAATGGTGAAGTAGGAGCTTTCTACCATCTCCATCCAAAAAACATTGATTTAGACAATCACTCACAGACAAGAGTGCCTTTGGAGATGTCTGGGGGTAGTCCAGCAGAAAAGTTCCTTTCACTGTTGGAGCAAAAATCTGAGATTGAATGGATTGAAGAGGGTAAGAGGAATAGTTTAGCTTTCTCAGCTATGCAGGAGGCTGTTAAAGATACCAATTCCCTTCTTGCCCCATCTAGAACACTGAGGTGTGCTGCATGACTAAGGGACAGGGAGTAGCTGGGATAATAGCAGTCAGAGCTCAGAATGGAACATATCGAAGGGATGCAGATCCTACTAGCCATATGGCAGACTCCATTAAGAAGCCAGCTCTTAAGCTGCTTGAGATGCCTTGCCTACAGATCTCCCCAACTGACCCATGGGTACCCCCAACATTCTGCATGCCTCAGCCACACTCTACTACCTCCCAACCCTGTGGCTGGCTCCCTGTGTACATGCCTGAGGATGGTGGAAGCAAGGCTTTGCAAATAGCTAGGGAGCATGTATGCACATGTGTAGAAAGCTGACCCAAGTTTACAGGACTGGGAAAAAGCACACAAAACTGAGAAATGCCCTAGAAAAATAAAGAAAATGAGAAGCTGTCAGAACCTGGTCTGGCTTTGCAGGATCAAGAGAAGGCATACAGTCTTAAGAATTTCCCTCCAAGAGGGAGTAAGAAGTGTGGAGTAGACATACCCACAGAAAAGGTCTAAGAAAACCTCAGAATCCCTAACAGGGCTGATGGAGTATACTTCTCTCCTGAAGTCAGTCAGTAAAGACTAGAAGAGGTGGCTGCTTCTTCAAATGCAAAGACAGCAATGTAAGACTTCAAGAAATATAAAAAATCAAGGAAACTGGACACTACCAAAGGAACACAATGATTTTCCAGTAAGTGATCCCAAAGAAATGGAGATCTGAGATTTGCCTGATAAAGAATTCAAAATAACTGTTTTAAGGAAGCTCAGTGAGCTACTAGAAAACAGAAAGACAATTCAACAAAATCAGGGATACAATACATGAACAAATGAGAAGTATAAAAGAAACAAAAATCATAAAAAGAGAACCAAACTAATTCTGGAGATGAAGAATGCAATGAATGGAAAAAATTAAATAGAAACTGTCAACAGCCTATCAATGAAGCAGAAGGAAGAATCTATGAAGTAGAAGACAGGTCATTTGAAATTACCAGCCAGAGGATAACAAAGAAAAAATGAAAATAAAATGATAAGTGAATGAATGAAAAAGAGTGAAGAAGGTGAAGAAGGCTTACATGAACTATAGGATACTATCAAGAGAAATAATCTATGTGTTATTAGAGTCACAGAAGGAGAAGAGCGGGAGAAAGGGGTAGAAAGCTTATTTTAAGAAATAATGATTGTGAACTTCCCAAATCTGGGGAGAGATTGGACATTCTAGGTCATGAGGCACATAAGTTTACAAGCAATTTCAACTCAAAATGATCTTCTCCAAGACATATTATGATAAAATTGTCTAAAATCAAAGACAAAGAGAGAATTTTAAAAGCAGCAAGACAAAAGAAATTCCTCATGTATAAGGGAACCCTCTCATAAGGCTAACAGCAGATTTTTCAGCAGAAACCTTGCAGGCCAGGAGAAAGTGGGATGATATATTCAAAGCACTGAAAGAAGAAAACTGCCAACCAAGAATACCTTGGCAAACCTGTCATTCATAAATGAAGGAAAGATAAAGACTTTCCCAGACAAAACAAAAGCTGAGGGAATTCATCACCACAAGACCTGCCTATGCTGACAGGAGTTCTTAAAGTTGAAATAAAAGGACATAAATTAGTAACATGTAAATATATAAAAATATAAAAACCACAGGTAAAGTTAAGTATATAGTCAAATTCAGAATAGTCCAACACTGTAATATGGTGGCACTACTTAACTCTAAGTATAAAGGTTAAAGGACAAAAGTATTAAAATAACCATAGCTACAATAATTAGTTAATGGATATGCAATATAATAAAAAGAGTTAAATTATTACATTAAAACATAAAAGGGGGGGAAGGAGTAAAAGGGTAGAGTTTCTAGATGTGATCAAAGTCAGGTTGTTATCAGCTTAAAATAACTGGCAAAAGATGTTTTAAATAACCCTCACGGTAACGAAAGAGTAAAAACCTACAGTAGGCACACAATAGATAAAGAGAAGGGAGTTAAAGCATACCACTATGATAATCATGAATTCACAAAGAAAGCTAGCAAGAGAGGAAGAGAGAAGCAATGGAACTACAAAATAGCCAGAAAATAATAAGATGGCATTAGTAAGTCCTCACCTATCAATAATTACTAAAATGTAAACAGATTAAATTCTCCAATCAAAAGGCATAAAGTGGCTGACAGAATTAAAAAAACCCCCAAGACCCAAGTATATGCCTACAAGAGACTCACTTCACCTTTAAGGACACGCATAGGTGCAAAGTGAAGGGATGGAAAAAGATATTCCATGCAAATGGAAATCAAAAGAGAACAGGGGTAGCCACATTTATATCAGACAAAATGGACTTTAAGTAAAAATTGTAACAAGAGACAAAGAAGGTAATCATTATATAATGATAAAGAGGTAAATTCATCAAGAGGATATAACAATTGTAAATATGTATACACCTAACATTGGAGCACCTAAACATATTAAGCAAATACTAACAGAACTAAAGGGAGAAACAGAGAACAATATAATAATAGTAGGGAACTTCAGTATCTCACTTTCAACAGTGGATAGATAATCAGACAGAAAATCAATAAGGAGATATTGGAATAGAATTTTAATTTAGACCAAATGAACCTATCAGACATATACAGAACATTCCATCCGACAGCAGCAGAATACACATTCTTCTCAAGCATGCACGGAACATTCTCCAGGATATATCATATGTTAGCTCACAAAACAAGTCTTAGAAAATTTAAGAAGATTGAAATACCAAGTATCTTTTTGGACCATAATAGTATGAAACTAGAAATCAATAACGGAAGAAAACTGGAAAATTCACAAATATGTGGAAATTAAGACAACATACCCCTAAACAAACATTGAATCAAAGAAGAAATCAAAAGGGAAATTTAAAAAGTCTGGAAAGAAATGAAAATGGACACACAACATACCAAAATTTATAGGATGCAGCAAAAGTAGTTCTAAGAGAGAAGATTATAATGATAAATGCCTACATTAAGAAAATGAAAAATCTCAAATAAACAACCTAACTGTACACTTCAAGGAACTAGAAAAAGAACAAACTAAGCCTAAAGCTAGTAGAAGGAAGGAAATACGAAAGATCAGAATGTAAATAAATGACATTGAGACTAGAAAAACAACAGAAAAAAAGAAACTAAGGGCTGATTTTTAAAAAAGATAAACAAAATTGGCATTTCCCTGGTGGTTAAGACTCTGCAGTTCCACTGCAGGGGGCATGAGTTTGATCCCCGGTCAGGGAAACTAAGATCCTGCATGCCGTGCAGTGTGGCCAAAGAAATAAATAAATAAACAATAAAGATAAGCAAAACTGACAAACCATTAGGTAGACTAACTGAGAAAAAGAGAGGAAAGACTCAGACAAATAAAATCAAATGAAAGGAGTTATTACAATCAATAACACAAAATACAAAAGATCATAAGAGTCTACTATGAAAAATTACATACCAACAAACTAGATAACCTAGAACAAATGGATAAATTCCTAGAAAAAGATACAGTCTGTCAAGATTCATGACAACCAATCAAGAATCATGAAGTAGAAGATCTGAACAGACCAATAATAAGTAAGAATATTCAATCAGTGTTCAAAAACCTCCCAAGAAAGAAAAGGCCAGGAACACATGGTTTCCCTGTAAATTTTACCAAGCACTTAGAGAAGAATTAATGCCAATCCTTCTCATACTCTTCCAAAATTTGAAGAGTAGGGAACACACCCAAACTCATTTTACAAAACCAGCATTACCCTGATACTAAAGCCAGTATGGAGGTTGCTCAAAATATTAAATGTAGAACTGCCATAATGATTTAGCAACCCCACTTTTGGGTAGATATACAAAGGAAATAAAAACAGCATATTGAAGAGATATCTGCACCTCATGTTTATTGCAGCATTACTCACAATAGCCAAAATATGGAAACAACTTAAGCGTCCATCAGTGGATGAATGGATAAACAAGATGTGGTATATGTATACAATGGAATATTTTCCTCCATGGAAAAGGAGGAAATCTTGGTATTTTTAACAACATGGATGGACCCATTATGCCAAGTGAGATAAGTCAGACAAAGACAAATACTGCATGATCTTACTTATATAGGCATGCCTCGTTTTACTGCATTTAGCTTTATTGCACTTTGCAGATATTGAGTTTTTTACAAATTGAAGTTTTGTTGCAATCCTGTGTTGAGCAAGTCTATCAGTGCCATTTTTTTCCAAGAGCATGTGCTCACTTCATTTCTCTGTTTCACATTTGGTAATTCTTGTGATATTTCAAACATTTTCATTATTATTGTATTTTGTTATGGTGACCTATGATCAGTTATATCTGATCATAGTACTGCAAAAACATTACAACTTGCTGAAGGCCCAGATGATGGTTAGCATTTTTAGTAATAAAGTATTATTTAATTAAGGTATGTATATGTTTTTAAAGACATAATACCATAGCACATTTAATAGACTGTAGTACCGTGTAAACATAACTTTCATAATTTTTGGGAAACCAAAAATTTGTGTGACTTGCTTTATTGCAGTGGTCTGGAACCAAACCTGCAATATCTCTGAGGTATGCTGTATGTGAAATCTAAAAAAGCTAATTCATAGAAACAGAGTATTATGGCTATTTCCAGGGGCTGGGAAGTAGGAGAAATGGGGAGATGGAGATGATAGCCAAAGGGTACAAATTTGTGGTTAGAAGATAAGTTCTGAAGATCTAATGCACAGTAGTGTGACAATAGTCATCAATCATGTATTATATGCTTTAAAGTTGCTAAGAGATTAGATCTTAAATGTTCTCACACAAAATGAAATTATAATTATGTGATGCGCTAGAGGTGTTAACTAATGCTACAGTGGTAATCATATTGCAATATATAAAGGTATCAAATCAACATGTTGTACACCTTAAACTTACACAATGTTGTATGTCAATTATATCTCAATTAAAAAAAGATAAGAGTTAACAAAGTAAGAAATTTGACTGAATGTTAAAAGAAGAGAAGGTACTTTTTAGCTAGATAGATTTAGGAAAACTATTAAAAACAATTATTACATTAAAGATAGAGTACAATAGAAATAAAATGGTATTATTCTTTTAATCTTTATAGAATTATTGGATACTAACATTCATCCTAATACTAAACAATGCCACCAATATAAGACATATTTTTTAACTTTTAAAATATATTTGAGCCATGAGTTCTTTCAGGAAATAAAGCCCCATTTAAAATTCTTCATAACTTATGAGAAAATTAAGAGCAGAATATCAGTTTCCCATCTCAAATATTCTTGAGGGTGAAAAAGCTCCAAAGTCATATACAATTTTCAGATCTAACAAAGAATATAAAAACTATGGAGAAGAGGAAAAAAAAAAGTATTGTGGGAAAATATCTTTGTCTTTTACTTAGAAAAATATCTACTCA
Organism: Lipotes vexillifer; assembly: GCF_000442215.2. NCBI lineage: Eukaryota > Metazoa > Chordata > Mammalia > Artiodactyla > Lipotidae > Lipotes > Lipotes vexillifer. Next base: position 55,425 of record NW_006792830.1, on the reverse strand, counting down.
GTAAGGCAGATGTGCTCTGTAATAACTGTAGGAGCTGTTAGCAGCTGACAGTGTTTGGAAAATTATGGTTCTTCACTGTCGTCTTAGATATTTAAATTTTCACTGCTAGAGTCAATAAAAATTTTTTAGAGTTATTCTTTTATACTGGAAGTTTGATATTTGATATTCAGCAAAATATCAACTTTATGACAACCTTTGGCATTGGTACAAAGTATAAATATTATGTGTGTATATATACAGATATATATTCAAAAAACTTCTAATATTATGGGAGCATAACACAGTAGGAACTTTTGTGAGAAAATTCCTTTGTGAGAAAGTTCCTTTTAGTGACACCATGGTCACTAAATGGCCTGCAGTATCAACCAAATTCTCAGTAGGCTTTGCTTACCACATTTCCTCTGAATTCTAACCCTTGTTCCTCTAAAATCCATGGGAATAGATTGGTCAGTTTACTTTGGTTTGAGCCTAAATGAATGCTTTAAAGTGATTCTTTAAAGAAACCCATTAAAAAATCCTCCCACTCTGGAAGTGTTTTGCCAAGACTAACTCAAAGCCACAAAAGATTTAGGGTTGGTTCCAAACTGGAACCTGTAAGAACTGTGTGGGCCTTTAACTCAGCAAAAACTCCATGTTTAACAGAAACTCAGAATATTAAACATCAGAGTATAAGGTAATTTTCCAGATCCCAGTATAAAGCCATGGAACTCTACGAGGGAATTCTCCCAGTGAAAGTCTTTCTTTTGAGTGAAATAAAAGGATCGCAGTGATCCCTGGAGAAGAGACAAGGTCTTGGACAGGGCAGAAATCTGACCCTGCCATGGAGTCATTTTGTGATCTGGGTCTAGCTACATAGTTTCCTCATGTTTACTCTGTTTCCAAATAAAGTAAGTGGTTATAATACTGACTAATAATTCATCCATTAGCTATCTCTTCACATTAATAAAAAATTTATTGCTTTACTCTTTGTTAGCAACAGTAATAACAGTTCCTATACATTAGCAGTACCTGTAGCATGTGTGGGTGGGTGGTTTCTTATATACTAGCTCTATTCTGAGCATTACTCTGCTATACACTGTAAAAATGTTTTATGGAGGCGTCAATAAATATTAGATATTATTATTGCTATTATGAAAATTATCTTATTTAATCATTGCTTTACTAGTCTCATTTTTATAAGAAGCTATTGAGGCTTAGAAGACTTAAATAACATTGTCAAGTTAACACAACTATTAAAGTGGCAGAGCCAAATTTGTCTACTCCAAAACCTATGCTCTTAACCACTACTACTCTGCCATTCTACAGATTTGAAATTCACCTTGAGCTCTGAAGTTTTAAGAAGCATTCAGGGGCACACTAATTCCTTGGCTTCAAAAGGCAAAAGAAACTCCTACTCTCTCAACCACTTTGAGGCTCATTTTTTCCCACTGAGCCTATGATCAAATAATCATGGCAGTAGACTAAGATTAAACTTCATTTTAAAACTGGAACAATAATCTGTACCCTCTACCTCACATGCACATTGTGAGGATATAATTAAATGATGTGTTTGAAAGAGCTCTGGAAACCATACAACAATTTCTTTACAAATGTATAAAACATCACTTGGTTGTATTGTCTCCACTCCTATCCTTGTTCTTTGCTGGGTACTGGTTAAATGCATTATATACAAATGCTCCTTTAATCCTCATCACAATTTTTTGAAGTGGCACTATAATTCCATTTAAAAAATGAGGAAGCAGATTCAAAGTGTTTAACTTGGTCTGACTTGGATGTCAGTAAGTGACTGAGCTGGAAATTTTACCCATTTATGTCTGGATCAGATGAGGTGGTATCAGTAACATATCTATATCTAGGTATCTAGATCTACCTACCTATAAATGTATATATACTATATACATGAACTTAATATTATCAACCCGATGTTTAGAGAGAAGCTGCTACTAGGAGGTACTTTAGAACCCAAAAGCTGGCAGCTGACTGCATACATGGCTCAACAACGAGTCTTCAAAAGCAGGCAAAGCAGGCTAGTGGTTTCCCTGTGATTATTATATTGTGATTCTTGGAACACCTGTGTCAGGATACAGACTTCTTAATAAAAATGCAGATTCTTGACCCTCTCTTCAGACTTTTGAATTAGAATCTCTGGAGAGTATGGCCCATGAATACACATTTTTAACAAGCTCTACAAGTGATTTTATTCAAATTAGAGTTTGAGGTCCATTGCATAAAGTAATGGGCACCTTGCTCTACCCCTGGTTGTTTTTATATACAGAACTTTTTTCATGTTCCTCTTCTAAATGGAGGAAAAATAACTTCTCTGGGACAATGATGTTTTTATTTCATAATATGAATTATGAAATGTTATATTAATGTAGCTCTTGTGTGTAAAATCTCCCAGCCAGGCAGCCAGGCATTTATAAATATATTTTGTCCACATCCAGGCCATGAACTCCAATCTCATTTAAACATCAACTAAAAGAAAATGCATAATTTGTCGCAAGATTAATTTCTCCAGGGGAGGAAACACTAGCTAGTCACATGTGAGGGTCACTTGCTTCTTAATAGCTCCTTCCTAAATAAATTACAAGATAAACCACCAGTTCTGAATGAACAATTAGGGAAGTTGTTAGAAGCAATGCCTTTCCCCTTGAGTTTTGTAAAACTTTCTGAAATCACTTCTAATCTACAAAAGGGAAAATTATTTTTCCTTAGGTGACTCACAGTATTTTATTCATATCAAAAAGAGATTATAGAGATTATTAGACCACTAATCCAACTCAATAAACTTTGATTATTACTGAGTTTTTCCTAAAGAATATGGAAGTGATTCATTCCAAAATAGTCTCAGTGGGGTTGAATTTTCCTCTCTTGAAGTCTTACTTAAAAAGAAAATGTTTCACAACGAAACCTCTGAATAGTGTAGAAAATATTAGATTAATAATACATTTACTACTAGAAGCTATTTTGCTGAGTAGTTAATAGGATTAGGATGTATTTTTAAATGTACCCAGGATTTATTTTAATCAGATATGGTAAGACATATAGACACAGAAATGACTTTCATGAAGGAAGAAGTTCATACCCAAAGATCTCTAGAAACATGAAGCATACTTCTCCATCAGTGCCACCCAAGAAAGCACCAGAGTTGGAAAGCAGGCAGAGGAAGCAGAGGAAACTGTGTGCAAGAGCCTTTACTGTAGTTTCTGTGAAAAAGGCAAGGCAAAGCAGGATAAGCAGGCTTAGAATTGGCCAGTGTGAATAATTTCAGTGGACTCTGGGGTGTAGGGGCTGTCTCTAGTTGTCTTGGCACCTTACCTTCCTTGTGGTGATTCGGGCAGGATAGTGGCTTGCTCAGCATGTGATAGCCTAATAAAGGAGATGGCTAAAGGTATGGGCTCTGGATTTTATATGGCTTGCATATAAAAGGAGTACTCCAGGATGAATTGTCTGCTATCTCTAGGAATTAGCTAACCATAGGACAGGTAGTCCCTCTAGGGTCAATAAGGCCCCAAGATGTCAAAGCATCAGAAAATAAAGAAAATAAAAATACATGACTAACATAGAAGTTCTTGTACTATTGCTATAAAACAAGACAAATTCTTGTATTCATATATTAGATGTACTTGTAGCATATGTGGGTGGGTGGTTTTCTATATACTAACTCTATTCTTAGGTAATGTGTTAATGTACTACTACCTCTCCAGGAGTTATAGGGCACTTTTTAAAAACAATAGCTTTAAGTTCTTCATAGACTGAGTATTATAGTGACATTTTAAATTTAGAGCAATAAAAACGTTAAACTTTACAGCAACATTTGGCATCCAGGTTCTGAAATTCTGTGTGTGACCAAAGAAGTAATAATTGGAGCAGCAAAGAATTGAATATCATGTGTTAAGGATGGAGAAGACTTGCTTGAGAAACTTGTAAATCTAAGGAACAGCTACGTCTCAACAGCTGCCACTACAGGCATTAAGGTGAGGGGAGGAGCTAAGATTGGGTGGGTTAGTTTCTTGATGAACGGGATACTTTCTCACATAGAGCTAATGCTATCTAAAGAATCTCTGAGAAAAGTGGAACTGGGTAAAGGGCTCAGGCGTGGAGTATATCAGAATGTAGACAAAAGGGAGAGGAGGGGAGAGTCAGAGAAGCTTAGAAGAAAGGCTCTTTGAGCACGGCAT
>NW_006792830.1:48137-51234 GCF_000442215.2 Lipotes vexillifer | reverse complement strand
GGCATTCCTCCATTTTCCAAATGTCCTCATCTGGCCAGAAAGGTGGTTTTCCTTTTACCTTCCTGGAACACCTACGACAGAATTTATGTTTCTTAGAACCTTGCTTCTAGCACCATAGGAACTTCTGTAGGTGACTGAAAGGCCTCAACATCAAAGGCAACAATGGTATGGCATGAATTGTTTTGGCACTGGTAGTCTGAACAAGGTTACCTACCTGGTTTACTTTGCAAATTTTATGTGTTAAAAGTTGAATATTCCTGACATATTAGTTAGGACTCTAGGTTACAAGTGACAGAAATCCAGGGCCAAATAGTTTGAGCAAAAAACAAAGTTTTTGGCTTTGCTGGGACTAGGGACTAGTTTATTTTCCCCAAGTCTCACCCTACGAGTACAAACTAATGTATACTTTCATATGAAAGTCTGGTGGGCCAAAGCACTCGAGTTAGAAACCCCAAGGTGCTCACTGGATTAGGATGATCTTACCTGTAGGTTTTCCTGGGTGAGAACAAAGAGGCAGAATTCTGAAAGTTTTTTTTTTTTTTTTAAGTTATAGGGAATAAAGTTTATTTTGGCAGAGAGTGTTAAAATTAAAGTTGCATACATTAGTAACACAATTCAACATCCGTAATTTGGTATGTGTGACACATTTCCTTGCTTTCCTGTGTTCTGCTAAATCACCATAACCTAAACTGCTTTATAAAATTGATGTGCTGTAATTTAATTTTACTGTTTTCACCTATGCTCTGATTCCAAACAAAACTTTTCATAAGCTTCTTCTATCTCTGGGTCCATCTCATCTGGAGAAGAAAAATGCTTCCTGGTGGATACTAGGATCATGAAAGTCAATCAGGAAGCCCTAATTTTTCTTTTTAAGCTGCCTAATAAATATTTATTGGCCACCTAGCTTGTGTTGCTTATTGAGGGTGTAGTACATAATAAACGAAGGAGAGCCTTTGTCTTCAAGTTGCTCCAAGGCTAGTAAAGACTATATTAGATGTTAAAATGATAAGAATAAATATTCTTCTTTATCTCAGCAAAGGGTCAAAAATGATTATGAGGAAATAACCTCCAACTGGAGGCATGTTCTGAGTGGGGAACAGGATAACATCTCTTGGACAAGTCTGCTGTTCCAATGAAACTTTCTCTCTCTGGGAATGACCTCAATTTCTCTACTGTTAAAACACCCTGTGTCTATAAGTCTCATAGAGGTCCCTGGATTTTGTAAAGAAAGATACCCTAGCTAGTTTTTTGTTTGCTATCAGATGTTGTCTATTGGCTGATTTAAAAAAAAAATCTTAGTTTAAGGAAGCTCATCTGTAAGAATCAATGCCATTAAGTCACTATTCTAATTTGGTAACTCAATCAGCACTGCTGGATCCTGTGGGGAGTCTGGGGTGGAAGGTGAAGGAGAGTCATGATCCAAATACTGGCCTGACAGATGTACTCTTCTGTGAGGGATGTGATGGCTAACAAATGTAGCCATAGGACAAGATGTGCCCTTATCAAATGATGGGCATCAGTAACACGACTTTTCACAACTACCTTAGGAATGCTTAAAATTATTTTTAAATGACTTCGAGCCATAAAATTGTGAGTCACCTCATATCTCTATGCTTTAGCTTGCTCAGCAGCTAAACAAAGGAGTTTCCTGGATGTTATTAAAAACTCTGGGCTCCAAAATTTTATGTTTCTAGGGAGGCTTCGGGGATGCAATGGAATATACATTAGTTTGTAGCCAGAAGATGTGGGTTTGACAGTAATTTCTACCTGTTTGTTACATCACTTTAGGCCAGTGGTTCTGAACCGGGGGTAATTTTGTGCCGCCCCCACTTCCTCCTCCAGAGAACATCTGGCAATACCTGAAAACATTCTGTTATAATAGGGGGTGGTAGTTCCTCTAGTAGAATCCATGGTTGCTGCTAAACATCAGGCAATGCATTGGACACAGCCCTGCAACAGAAATTATCCAGACCAATAATACTTACGTTTGGAAATACTGATGTAGATAAATCACCTCAATCTTGGCTTCTGCATTTTGTTGAATACTGTTTTTGAGGATAGTAAATGAGATAGTTGTGAAAGCACACAGTAAATGACAAAGTGTGGCAACACTTGTGGTCATCAGTCTGAGTGTTGCCTTCACAGTGACAGTGGCAGAAAGGGAAGTCTGGAAGTGGAGCGGAAGCCTCTGGGACACAGCAATGAGGGGAGATCACTGAGATGTTGCCACCTGGCAAATACTACTTCCTTGACGATTTTGTTACTCTTTGCTCCCCCTCCTTTTGTGGCCTCTTTGATGGAATTTCCTGGAAGGCGTATGTGACACTGACACCTGGGTACTGCTGTGGCTGAGATCCTGTGCTTTGAAGTTAGACAGACTTGAATGTGAATCATGCTTTACCACTTCTGTGTGACTCAACTTTTCTGGCACCCAGATTAATATAGGTATAATATTTCCTTCATAAGGCTATCTTGAGGCTTCATGTTAAGCCAGAGCCTGTGATCACAGAATAAATGGGTGCTGTCATTACTGTTATTTCTGCACTCAGTGCTATATAGTCACTTTAAGTATCTCTCCCCTTTACTTTTCCTGTTTACTTTTTGTCACCTATCTCTTTCCCCAGCTGAGCAAACTTTCATTACGACTTTCTTATGAACAAATCAATACCTGTTCTTCCCTGGTTAACATTAGTCAACTCAATCTGTATTAGATTGAGATACAAAAATTGAAGTTTCTAACAGAAAGTTATATAAGCAATCAATAAAAATTCCTGCTCCCTGAAAAAAAAGGGGAAGTTATTGACTACAGGTTGCAGAATTTTGTTGTTGAAAAGGATCTATAGCTCAGGTTTTCCTGCCTGGTCTTAAGTCAGAATCTCAGAGGAGCTTTTAAAAATACAGTATCTGGGGCTTCCCTGGTGGCACAGTGGTTGAGATCCGCCTGCCAATGCCAGGGACACGGGTTCGTGCCCCGGTCCAGGAAGATCCCACATGCCACGGAGTGGCTGGTCCCGTGAGCCATGGCCGCTGAGCCTGCGCATCCGGAGCCTGTGCTCCACAACGGGAGAGGCCACAACAGTGAGAGGCTCGCGTACGG